>NW_025840086.1:0-2371 GCF_002878395.1 Capsicum annuum | reverse complement strand
ACTCTCAAATAACTATAATCATTTGTTTAAGTATTATTCAAAAGTGCATGAATATATCTATAACCTTTGGAATTGTACGACGGTTTGATGTCATCACCAAAAAAGCATTTGGTAAGGGAGCCGTGAGTCTGTCCATAAATTTTTAAATTTATTCACACATTATTTCAAATAACTATTATATCATAAAAGAAAAATATTATTCAATACAAAAATAAATGGAAAGATAATAAAGGTTATATATTTTTGTATTTTAATTGTAGATATGCCCCTGGACTTAATCATAAAAGATAAGATGGGTTTCATATACATCCCAATATCTTCGATGCTTTGTATTAGTGTTGGTGCCATAAAATCCAGCAAAAGAATAATCATTAGCTATTGGAAGGTTGAATACACCGTTCCCCTCTGACTTGACATTGCGCCCATATGGTCTATGAGAGCCTTTGTTGGTGTCAAATGTTATTGATCTCAAACCATTTGTATAGTAGGTACCTCTTATCCTAGTAATAAATTTTGATGGATAGTCTAATACAACCTAGAATAGAATAGGAGCAATCACAAAGATATAGTAATATATATACAATAACAACACACTATGGGGGTATGGAGAGGGCAGCGTGTACATTGTCTGTACCGGCCACAACTTCAGACTAAAGACAACACATCAACAGATAATGATAATAACTACCACAAAATAAAACTACATGTAATCTACTCTAAACAACATGTTTATTCCGTTTAAAAAAGAATGGTCTATTTTTCTTTTTAATTTGTTTAAAAAAGAATGACTCCGTTCCTCTTTTGGCAACACTTTAATTTTAGCTTTTCACGTGACATGTTTAAGGCCACAAGATTAAAGAACATCTTGGTATATGACATAACATTAATTTAGTACCACAAGATTCAAAAGTTTCTTTATTTTCTTATAAAAAAACTCAGTACAAAGTCACAAAAACAAGACAAGCATAACATGTATTACGATTACTAAATAAGGACAACACTCCTACCTACTATGAACACACTCTAACCTCCTAACTTTCTATCCTAATATAAACTACTTAACGACAACAACAATAGATGAGATGTGGAGAGGGTAGAGTATACATTGTCCGTACCTCATCGGCTCAAGACAACACAACAATAAATAATAACCAATACTACCATAAAATAACACCACACATAATCTACTCGAAACAACATATATGATATATTACGACTACTAAAAAAGGACAACACTACTAAATTTTATGAACGCACTTAGACCTCCTAACCTTGTATCCTAATATAAACTACTTAACGATTGGGCTTACTGGGATAAAGTTGAAACCATGATCAGCACCATGATTTTCTGATAAAACAAAGTGTCCATTGTCATCAACAAACAAGAATTGAATTGAACGAACAAGATGGGTACCATAAGACATAAAAGTCTTGGCTATTTTACATTTTCCCTTTTTATCCCAAAACACTACTCCCTCACTTCTTTAGTTGTCCTCTCGTTGCTGAAACTTTTATCATATCCATAATATTAACTATTATTTTGTGAATTGTAGCTAATAATTTTAAGATTAATTAAATCAAATATATACATGTATATATACAATATATATAGAGAGAGAGAGAGATGTGGAAGAATATAAAGGGGGAGGGGCAAAAATTGCCATTTATTGGATTTATCTTTGGATATGAATAGAGTTTATATTTGGGTTTACATAGGTTATGTCATTGTCTTTTCTTAATTTGTTAGGTTTAGGATTTGCATGATTAGGTTTAGGATAGTTTTGTCTATGTATGTAGGCTACAAAGGAAGTTATGTCCGTTTTCTTTTCCCTCCTTCTCATATTATAAAATTTCTCAAATTGGACTAAATGTTCATCTATCATCTGTAAATTACAAGAAAACAATACAACAATAGAGATGTTGGAACAATACGATTAAAACTAACCTTTATACAAAATTTCTCAAAGCTCAATTGAGCATTCATCTACCACCTGTATTAAAAATTAACATTAACAAATAGTAAGAAACCAAACACTACAACGAAATAGATAATGGAACAATGTGATTAAAACTAATAAAAATCGCAACTTTAAAACAAGTCGAAAAGGTAGCTAAAATAATATCAATACGATTAAAACTAACCTTTATACAAAAATATCTCAAAACTCAACCGAACATTCATCTCCCATCTGTATTAAAATTAACATTAACAAATAGTAAGAAAGCAAACACTAACAAAATAGATAATAGAACAATATAATTGAAACTAATAAAAAACACAACTTTAAAGCAAGTCAAAAAAAAATAGCTAAAAGAATATCTTTATCACCAAAAATTCTATACCCTACAAAAAAACATAGCAAAAACATGA
>NW_025840085.1:0-5741 GCF_002878395.1 Capsicum annuum | reverse complement strand
TCAGATTTCAGTCATGTGTCAAGTTCAGTTAGTGTCCATTCATGCTTCAGGTCCTTCTGATTTGACCCTTCAATGTTCTCTTTGTGAAAGCAGTGTAGTGATAAGCAGTTGCTTAGATGGGAAGGAGTAAATATTTTATGTTAAGAGAAGATTGTCGCATGCTTACTTTACACGAGGGTGTAGTTATGGTGATAGGCTTGAATGACTTATTGGTGTGCAAATAAATGGCTAGCAAGAAGTAGTAATAAGAAATTAGGAAAGTACAGAGTGTAAGTGTACCATCAGATCCTTGACTTATGTTAGTCCTCATTGCATAGCTATCAAAACTCAGTTGCCATCTCAGTTACAGTTTCAGTATTTAGTACTCAGTAATTAGTGTTTAGTCTCAGAATTAAGCACCTCAGTATTAGTCTAAACCTCAGCTATCAGTACTTAGTTATTAGGACCCGGCATTTTGTTTTAGTATGGACCTTAGTTACAGTTTAATTATAATGTCAGCTTCAGTTCAGTAATCAGATCAAAAAACTCAGTTCAGTTTCAGACTTGCTCGACCATAGAGTACAGTTATTAGTTACCCAGTTATAGGTATTTCAATACCTTAGTCTATGAAGGTTTCCAAATCATGTCACTCGCTTGGTCCCGCTTTGGCAAATATTATAGACCTCATGAATCTATGCTTAAGTTACCTCATGTTACTTAGTTAGTCAATACCTCCTATGTATAATATTCTACAACCTCAGTCCCGCTATTCAGACTAAGCACAGTTTTGTCTCTACTACAGTCTTAGATATAGTGTCAGCCTCAGCTCAAAAATCAGATCAGTACCATAGTTTAATTTTAGGTTTGCTTGACTATGGCGTGTAGTTATTAGTCATGCATGTCATCAGCGTTCCAGTACCTCAACTTACAAAATGTTTTCAAATCATGTTATTCGCCTGATCTTACATTCACAGATAATGCAGTATTTCATGAATTCATGCTTAGCTATCACACATTACTCAATTAGTTCCTTTCTCATGTTCATAAAAACCTCCACATTTTCATCCCAGTTATTTAGGCTAAGTACCATTCAATCTTACATGCCTAGTACATAATTGTCAATCAGTTAGTAGACCATATGAGTCAGTTAGTAGGGAACTAGTTTAAATAGCTAGTACTTCATGTCTAGCAGTCAGTCAGACAAGTTCGTACAGTTTGGTCTGAACCAATCTTGTAGATGCAAGCTTAGCTCAGTTTATGTATCATGTCTTAGTTTCAGATCTTATATAATCAGTTACAATTCAGTTCCTAGGTACCTTGCGCATCACCTCAGCTTCACTCAGTAGCTCAGCCAAGTCAGTATTCTTTGAGGTACCTAGTGTCCAAAGGGGGAGATACGGTATAATTCCCCAAACTTTCATAACATAAGCATTACATTCCTTCTTTATGTAATGAATCAGTTGGAGTAGGGGATACTCATAGGTTGACCCTCAAGTTTCAACCTCAGTTGGGATCCATGTATTTAGTGGCTCAGTTCAGTTTACGACATTCAGTTCACGTATCACGTTCCAGTATCAGTCATGTTCATATATTTCTGTACATTCATACTTCTAGTATAATCATGGGTTTATCAGTACTTTTCAATTTCCATATCAGTTTTCTTAAACCTACTCAGTTTCCTGTTCAATCTATCATTATGAACTTGGTATTAGATTTCCAACAAAAGCTTGGTGTCAATTATCATTGCACGTTCAAGCATGCATCAGACATGTATTCTCATTTTGAGAAAAACTCAATTATTATGTTCAATTCTATTATCAATTTGATCTTTAATTCCATGCCCTATTTTAGTTAAAACTTGGTATCTTTTATCATTGCATGTTTAGTCACATATTCACGAGCCAGTTCAGTTATATATTCGCACATCAGATATGCGTGATCAGCTTCTCAGTATCTTTGTCGTGTATTCATGTAGCATGTCGGTCATATACTCATGCATTAGATATGCATTCTCATTGTGAGAACCTCAGTTCATCAGAACATTTAGATAGGTATTCATGAGTCAGTTATTCATGCATCAGATATGCATATATTCAGTTTATCAGCCATGCATTAGATATACATGTTTTTTTTTTGGATATATTCAGATTATAAGTCATGTAATTCATGAGATCACATTTCAGTCCTTCATGTTCAGATCATATTCCATTTATCATTTCTCCCCTCTCAGTCAGTTCTATTTGAGGATGAATGTTCCCAAGGATGAGATAATGTAATACCCCATATTTTTGGGTTAGTCTTTGAACCATTGTTTCTTTATATATAAGTTATAGTCCAAGTGAATATAAGTTTTATCATCCTTATACTCATGTGCGATACACTCATGAGGTTAAAAATGTTCATAGAAATCATTTGGATCCAAGTTGAGCCAAGATACTTTGATTTGTCAAAAATTTGGTCTTTGATTCTACAAAGGTCTAATTCAAACGTGCATAACCTTTTATATACATGGAGTTTTTCATCTCAAAGATGAACCAAATTGTAGATAATTGAATTATCTTTCAAACGATACCAATTTCGCCAAAATTAGATACCCGAGCAAAGAGTTATGATTATTTTTGTGAGGCAATAAGGTCATGCTATTAGCATGCGACGCATGCTCCAATTCAGAGCACTGGAGCATGTGACGCACGCTTTATTTCGGAGAAATAAATTATGCGACGCATGATCTATTCCACCCCTGAGATTTTTAGCTTTCAGTTTACGTGTCCTGGGGGTTATTTGGGTAATTTTCCCACCCATATATAGTCCAAAAACACGGGATTAACTCCCATTTACACCTACATACACCCATATTTCTCAAAAACCCTCTCAAGAACACATAAGGGTTTTCAATTAGGGATTAAAGGTCAAGCAAATTTCTCCATCAATCATCAAGAATCTTTCTTCTAAGGTATGCTTAGTGTTGATTTATGGATCCTATTCATCCATAAAGTTCAAGAACCCTCTTTTAAATTATGAATCATGAATTTATGTTGTGGCCTGATTATGTTTGTGTGATTGATTGTTATACAACTCCAAAGTTAGAATCTTAATGAGATTTTATGAAACTAGGATGACATGTAAATTAAAATATATGAATTTTGGGTAGTTTGAATTATTAAAAGTGATAAATATGCCTATGCCATAAAGTGTGCATGTAAGGTATTTGATAAAATGCCTAGAATGATAAATTCATCTTCCTTATGACTCAATAGTACTTAATTGTCAGGTCCATGCTACCCCTCACAATTCAACACTACTTCCAAGCTATTGTTGTACACTGATTGTTGTGTTATGCAATATTCATGACATTGAAATCATGCAAGTATGTACATGTTATATGCATTCCTTTCCACGATCAAGAATATGATAACCATGTGAAGCATGGAATCCCTTATTTATGGCATTATGAATTCTGGACTTTATTCTTATGATCAAGTAAGTCATGATGTGTCAGTTTATTTCCATCGAGTCCTAGGGGTACCTGTACTCACAAAATATAGTTGTGTGCCTACAGCCAATTCATGTTTTCATGATATCCTCAGTCAAGCCATGATCCATAGAACTCAGTCAGTCATGCGACTCAGGAAAAACTCAGAAACCTAAAAAATCTCAGTAATCCCAGTAGTTCAGCAATCGTAGTAATATCAGTACTCAATAATATCAGTAACCTCGGTATTCCCATTAATCTTAGTAATCTCATGAACTCAATCAGTGTCAGATATTAGTACTATTCAGTCAGTCAATGGAATGTCATTAATTTAGTCCAGCTCAGCTCAGTTTAACCATGATCAGTGTCTATTCAGTTGAGAGTAGAAATTAGCACCGAGCGAACCCAAGAATGGGAACTCACCTATCAGATTAGGGTGTGATTCTTAGCAGTCATCCTTGCATTCTAGAACTTCGTAGCCAGCATAAGTTGAGATATCTTAACCTATTAGTTTAGGGTTGATGAGGTGGCTTAACTATCAGATTAAGGTCCCACCATTCTCATTTGAGTACCTGCCAGATAAGGGTCACTCACAGCTCATCCTTACCAGTTGTGTAGTATTCACACCCTTCCTGTCGGGGAAGAGATTGGAGCCCAACTTAGCTATATTTGCTTAATTAGGGCAGGTCGGTTAGATAACTACTTACCATAGTTTTACTTACAGATTTTAGGACTGTCAGATACAGTCACCCAGTCTCAGTAAAAGAATTAGATAGTTCTTCAGATTCAGGACTGTCAGATACGGTCAACTAAGTATAGTACAAAACTTAAATAGTTCCATCAAATTCAGGATTGTTAGATATGGTCACTTCTGTCATCAGTATTCAAATTTTAGGATTGTTAGATACAGTCAATCAGACCAGTTCTTCATAATCAAAATTATCAGAAATAGTCATTCATTTATTTAGTAATACAGTATCAGTTCCTCACTTATTAGTGACTTACATATCAATATCAGTAAACTCAGTTAACAAGTATCTCAGTATTAGTAAAATCATGTTGTTAGTATTTAGAATCCGTAGTTAGTATCACAGCAAATTCAGTTACAGTTACTTATGCATGTATGTATTCTCATATTCATACCAATCAGCATTGTTCATGCATATAAACCTTTGCATTTAGCCTACCTCACTCGTATAGTCAGTTTTCAGTTGTACTGACATATTCACGCTATGGTGTTTTACTTGACGCCATGGGTCAGAGGCACGAGTTCTAGAGTAACAGTAGTATTGCAGATTCCAACAAAGAGAGTTAGTAGTGAGTCCTATTCATTCGAGGGCAATATGATTATTTATTTATTTTAGTGCTATGTTACTTAGACATTTCAGTAGATGGAGTTAGTTGGAGACATGTTCCTTCAACTCCTTATTCAATATAGTTAGAGGCTTTTAGACTATAGCATCACAGACAGTTTTTATCAGTCGTTGGGTATTATTATACTATTTTCAGATATTATTTTATCATACATTATGATTCAGTTTGAACCTTATGGCTTTTCAGCCTTTATTTTTGCATTATATACAATATGTCATGCAGTGTACAGGTACAGATATCAGTCATGGGTTAGCTGGTGGTCCTTCAAGATTGGTAGCACCGTGTCGCATTCTGGGTAACAGATTCGGGGCATTACAATTACACTTTAATAGAAATAGATACAGAATTATAAAATTTTAGGAAAGGTATACAACAGATAGTGGTAATCATAGATAAAAAAGACCTAAATAAAATAATACAAATCCTAGACAAACTATAGATAATTGGTGAAAGACCATTGCAACATTGGGACTCCAATCAAATTACTTGCAAATTAGAAATAATTAATCCAGAATATACTATAAAAACAACATCTATAGAAGCTACAAATAAAGACCTTAAAGACTTTGAAATACAAATAAAAGAGGTACTAGAATTAGGGGTAATTAGAAGATACAAATCAAGACATAGATCAACAACTCTCATATTAAGAAACTATAGTGAAATAGTAAGAGGAAAGCTAGAATGGTAATAAATTATAAACGACTAAATAATAATACTGTAATGGATGGGTATAAGTTACCATGCAAAACAGAATTAATAAACAGAATACAAGGAAGAATTTTTTTTGGTAAATTTAATTGTAAATTTGGATATTGGAAGATTAAGACACATGAAGATAGTATAGAATTGATAGCCATTACATGTCCAAAATGACATTTTGAGTGGCTGGTTATGCAGTTCGGACTAATGACAA
>NW_025840084.1:0-1265 GCF_002878395.1 Capsicum annuum | reverse complement strand
TGAAAAGAGTGTATGTATATGATGATGATTGTAGAGACTAAGGAAAGATAAGAGTTGTATTCCAAGAAGTAGCATTGGTATTGAATTTATGTTTTCAGGTGTAGTCTTTCTGGATGAATTAAGTTATCATTTTGTGCACCGTTGTGCCTCAGACTCTAGAGTACATTGGTTGTAGTTCATTTCGGGGTTTAACCAAGTGTTCAAAAGTGTCTGACGATGACTTAAAGCTGAGAGGAGGATGATAGAGAAAGTGGCAAGTCAGGCCCTCAGAATCTGGTAGTGGTGCCAGTAGGTATGGAAAAGCAGTAAAGGGAGACAGTTCCCGACCCATTCTTATTTCAGTGAAATATGTCTAGAGGGACCTTGGGTCCCAAGGGAGAGATACCCCATAATGTTATAATAATTGCATGTCCATGCTCTTTTTATGATTTTAACCTCATTGTTCATTGCATTTCTAGTTATGCTTTCGAAAATTTGGTATATTAGGTATATTCGTATTTAATATGCACGTTTAATAGAAAGGAACTCGAATTGTGGGCATGTTTGAACATGTATTGAAGATATTGGTTGGGTTATGATTCTGTGCATTTGAGATACATGTATGTTGTGAAAATTTACCCATGAGTGGGTTGTTGAATGTTTTATGCGATAGATGTGTATGACTAGTGAACGTACGCAGAGTATTGGTTGCTTCAGTCGTGTGGTTATGTTTTGAGATGTGTTGCTGTCTTGAATAAACCTAGTTGATTAGTGTTCTTGATCTGGCCTTCACATTCGAGGACGAATGTTTCCATGGGGGAGATGATGTAATACCCCAAAAAATTTTTCGTCGAAATTTTATGCGTAAACGTATTGGATCCTATCTTTGAGAATGATTTATAATTTTTCTGTGTGTTATTTCTTAGATTTCGACCCACCATTTTGTAGAGAATCGAATAAGCTTTCCAACGATATGTGAATCACCCAAAACGGACACTCGAGCGATGAGTTACGACCATTCCAATCAAACTACGACCATTACGATCGAACTGTGAACAGTAAAATGTGCAGGAAAAAAAATACTGCAGCCAGGCTATTTTTTTGGTCAACTTCAAACAATCATAACTCCTTGTACATAATGAACTGTGTGAGATGCTATATATCAACAGAAATCCCTAGGAGACTTCTTTCCAATAAAATTGGTTTTATCCAATTTGGACATCGAAGTAAAAATTTATGGCCAATTTACTTTAGCCTATCGGATAGATCATTGAAGGACAGATTCG
>NW_025840083.1:0-1456 GCF_002878395.1 Capsicum annuum | reverse complement strand
GGTCAATGGAACCCCATTCAACTTTACCAACTCCTTAAGATAGAGTCCAGCATAATCCTCAGCTGAATACAAAGTATGAACTGGCAAGAAATAGTCTGACTTGGTCATTCTATCTATATGACCCAAATCAAATCATGTTAACGATACGTATAAGGAAACCCTATCACAAAATTCATGTTCACCACCTCCCATTTTTAAGTAGGAATACCAAACCCCTAAAGTGTACTACTAGGCTTTTGGTGCTCAACCTTAACCAGCTGACAATTCGAATACTTAGCCACAAACTCCGCGATATCTTTCTTCATACCACTCTATCAATAGATAAATCATGGTACATCTTAATGGCTCCTGGGTGAATAGAAACATACTCTTATGGACAGGGGAGTTTCCTATAACCAACAACCCCACGTGATCCGTGTGGAATACCAACATTTGACCTCCTAGGGAGAGCACTCCCATTGGTGGAAGTGTTGTACTCTTGCCAGGGAGTACAACCTTAAAGCTTTCATAATCATAATTCGGCTCTCTGTCCAACAATATCATCATTAACAACCCTATGGTGGCACATAGGTTTGGGAAAATACCAAATTTCCCTCTCGGTGCTAAGTAATACTCCCCGACTAGCTCAGAACGCATTACGAAATCCACCACAATATCACAAAGGTCTATCATAAAGACCAAATCAAATCTCTTTCTCATTTATCAAATCATATAAATTTGTGGATTCCTAACTCAACACATTTTAGCTCAAAATATTTTAATTTTCCTCAACATCAACATGGTATCAATAACACAACATTTTATCTGTGCGAGCTTAAAATCAATATAAATCATCCCAACTCTGCGGAAGCAAATCAATATTCTTTAATGATCATTCTTTCATTCCAATATTCAAATCATGACAATAGCTTTTGAAAAGCATTTAAGATCTTCAAATCATAGTAAGATTTTATATGTCGTAATGTAACTCAAATCATGGCTCTTATATCAAGAATCCTCAAAAAAAATAATTTCATAGTAGTGGTATGCAATTTATGGCATAAAATCTCAATTCAAGAAAACAAGATAATAAGGTTATTATGTATGCCAATATTGGACGATTCAAAGTTCCATAAATCATATCTTGAAAACACTTGAAATATCAACTCATGGTATAAATATGAAATCCACCATATCAAATCATAACTTGGGAATAATAAAGTAATCATGTACATCAAATCTTAAACAATTTATATTTTTCATAACCTCATAATTCGTCATTAAAACATCTTGGGATTTACTCCTTTACAAAATTATGAAAATTTCAATGATAAAATTATTTTTTTGGGCACAAGAATGAAAAGATATTCTTGTTCAAAACCCCACATACTAAGTTCTCACGGAATTCATGTTAAGTTCTCAAATCATCAGAAATTCATCGACCGTAGCACGACTAAGATTATCGCGGAACTGACTC
>NW_025840082.1:0-4047 GCF_002878395.1 Capsicum annuum | reverse complement strand
AATGTTAAATTACCCTGTTAAATATTTTAGTAACTTTGGTTTTTCTTGTCTATTTGAGTTTGATTCCTTTGGTTAAATATTTTTGTCTTCTTTTTTTGTCACCAACTGCCTAGTCTTAGGATCAGATATGACAAAGCTAATTTATTTGTTAGTTAACTACTGCATGGTGATGTTCTTTGCACACCCTACCGAATTCTACACTAACTGTTGGTGCAATTTGTTGTATATTACACCAACACTAACAATTTTTGTGATCAACAAGTTACTGACTCGAGTGTGGAATTGGATTATATGATCATCTTTAACATGTACATTCAATAGAAGAAGTCCCAAAGAAACATACAGCTAAACCATTGCTTTAGAAAAGGAAATGCAGTGGACAGACGCCCTTGCTAAGTTTGCCGAGCCGATTCAAGATGTAAAGTTCTTATTCCGAGAAAGTAAACTTCCTCTTAAAGACAAAGGTCCTATGTGTTTATACAAATTGCAGCTACCAACAACTAAAAGAAGGGAAAGAAAGCTTTCATATGATCTTTTTCACTGACATTCTAGATTATGTTTAGTTCCCGAACCATGAAGTCCCAGACATCCTTCTAACTTGAAATCATATACACCATTCATACACAAATAAGGAAATGCAAAAATTATTACAAACGGAATCATGGTCATAAATCTGATATAAAGTTAGCAATAGAGAATTAAATCCAAAACCATTTAACAACATCTGCAAACCGTTTGTGAAATCTCTACTACATGATCACTAACACAATCTAAAAACTGGAACAAGGCCCCCCAGTAACACAATTCCACATATATATATCAACATAACCAATATACATTTAAATAAAATAAACAAAGAAAAATTCATAATAGACGAAAAAATATATGAAAATCACAAAGGATTACAAATAAAAATAGGATTCTCTAATTTAGGAAGAAAAAAGATTGGATTTTTTGGTAGTTTACAATCTCTAGCTAAATGTCCTAATTTTCCACAATTATAACAAGTTCATTCTTTTATAGATTTCTTTTTCCTATATGATATTTTATGCTTATAATTCTTTACATAATATCTTTTTCTTGGTTTCTTATACTTATATTTTAATTTTTTGTATTTCTCATATTTCTTATGTCTTTTTCTTTTCTTATAATTTCTTTCTTCACATCCAAATTGAGGTGCTATTTTATCTTTGCAACATGCTAAATTTCTTATTAATATTTTTTTCATTTTTATTTCTTCTCTATATTTTTCACATAGATTTCTATTCCATTGTTGTAAAATTTTTATTCTTGCTCCTAGGGTATCTACTATTTTTGCTTCATGCCAACTCTTTATTATTTTTGAACTAAATGGTTCAGGTAATTTACTAAAAGATATACTTCTTATTTCTTTACTTTATTCTATATTATATGTTCCTTTATAATAATATTCTTTAAATGCGCACGTATACTCATCTATATAGCACATATTACATATTGCTAGTTTTAACATTAAATTACTATTTATATCTTTCTCTTTATTTTGCTCTTCTTCTATTGTTATACTACTAAATTTATCTCTTATAGCTATTTTATATATTTTTCAATATTTCTGTTGGTAGTATTTTAGTAGGTATTGATGTTCCTTCTGTTTTATTATCAGATCTTAATACTTTATTACTTGCTTCGGCTAGGTTTAAAAATCATAATTTTACTGTTCCTATTAATGTCTTTTCTATATATTTTGGTGTATTTGTTGTATCTATTTTATTATCTAATAATTGTTTTGACATTTATCCTACCCATAGTTGTATTGTTTTATTTGTGTCTATTACACAGTCTAAATCTAAAAAGTTATAATTAATTATTTATTTTGGTGTCTATTTATTATATTCATTCTTTGGATTATATCTTTTAAACTTTTTTTTGTAATTATAGGTTGGTTTTCTTATTTCTGATGTACTAGGTATTATATTTTTATCTAGAGTATTTACTTCTGTATTTATTAGTTCTAGATTTTCTTTATTAATTACTTCTTATTTTTCATTAATTTCTAGTGTTCCTATGTTTTCTAGAATTTCTATATATGTTTCACTATCTTCCGAATCATTATTATTTGTTTCTTCAACATCTATTTTATTTATTTCTAATTCACTGGTTTCTGATTCTTTATTTTTTATTTCTAATTTTTCTTTAAATTGATTTATCTCGTTTAATAATTTTTGTTCTTTATCTTTTTTTTTCTTTTTATCTCTTTTCATATAAATCTTTTAGCATTTGTAGTTCTTTTTCTAATCCAGTAATCCTACTATTTTTAGTTTCTTCTATTTTTCGTATTTCTTCTGTGGTTTGTTGTTTTATTTTATCTATTTCCTTTTTTCTGTCTATCTCTTCGTTTTCTCTTTCTATTCTTACCATGGCTGTCAACTTATCTTCTAATTTTAATTTTTCTTTTTCTAACGTTAAATATAAATGTTCACCTATTTTCTTATATCTTTTTCCTAAATTAGAGAATACTATTTTTATTTTTAATCCTTCGTGATTTTCATATGTTTTTTCATCTATTATAAATTCTTCTTTGTTCATTTTATTTAAATGTATATAGGTTATATTGATATATATATTCTAGACTATCTATTGTTGATTCTAAATTTGATATTTCTTCTTTTTGTTCATTTATTGAGTTTTTACTAACTCTGGCAATTATGGTATACTGTAGTCTTTCTTCTCCATCTTGGGTATATACGGTATTTAATCATCCATAGTCGAAACAAGTTTTTATTAAGCTTGGGTTGGTTTCGGGTAGTGCGATTAGCTTGTTGTAACCTTGCAATTTTTGGGTTATGTAGTTTGTGTTTGGTTCTTGGATATTGGTAGCTCTGGATAACTTTGGTAATATATAGATCTGTTATAGTTCTAATGGATCTATTTTTATTTGTGTGTGGATATTTCTTAACTTCTCTAAACATTTTTATTTTTAGTGTATTTATTTTAATTTTATTAATGTTCATATCTTGGGGGGTGATTAGATGGTATTTGATTAGATGTTTTACCGTAATATTCTTTAGTTTTTTCTCTTAGTCTTTGTAATTCTTGTATATTATTTTGGAGGTATTATAAATATTCTATATCTTTTGTTCTAAAATATTCAATTAAATTCTCTTTCATAAGTATTTCTGTTAATCTTATTTCTTCTATATCTTGTCTCAAATATTTTAAATACTCATAGTCTATCATTTTATCCTAAAGTAGTTGTGATACTGCAAATTTCTTTATAATAATTTATTCTAATTGTACTATATCTGATATTAAATTCTAGGTTATCTATTTCGTTAATTATCCTGTCTTTTTTGTCTATGAATAAATCTATGTCTAAATCATATTCTAAATTGTCTTTTAATTCTAGTTGTTTTATGATTTTATTTATCCAAATTAATCTTTCTTTTAATTGTTCTCTTCCTTTTCTAAGCTAGTTTCTATAATTAATTTCTTCCTATAGCCAACTTTGTTTTTCTCTAACTCTTTGAGTATATTATAGCATTTCTTAATCTGTATAATATCCATCTGAATAATTATCTAGATAGTAATAGTGATTGTCATCACTTAAGAATATTTCTCCTAACTCGTCTTCTATCTGATTTATATCTAATTCTTCATCTTCAATGTTAAATATTTTTTCCTATATTATTTTTTTTACGTTTATAATTTCTATATCTCTAAGTATGTATAAAACTAGTACTTCAAAATTATCTGTCATTTAGGTGGGTTAATTAAATACTTTTTCATAATATTCTTTAGTTGTTTATTTTAATCTTATTAATTCCTGTATATTTTCATTAAGTTATTGTTTATATTTTATATCTTTGATTCTCATATATTCATCTAAATTTGTTTTCATTAATTTTTTTAATAATTGTATATTTTTCATATCCATTTTCCAATATTCTAAATATACGTAATTTATCAAGGTTGATGTGTAGGTTTGGTATGTAAGTATTTATAAGAGTAGTTAGGTAGGTGAGGTATGTAATTTATTCTAGTCATAAAATATTTGATAAATATTTTATG
>NW_025840081.1:0-1513 GCF_002878395.1 Capsicum annuum | reverse complement strand
AAGAAAACCACCGAAAAAATCTCTTGTTGTTTCCTTGCAAGCACGAAAGCTCCCACACATAATTTCCTCCTATGTTAGGACTTTTAACATAATAAGGGAAATTTTAATAATTAATTTTAGTTGACTTTAAAGTCAATAAGGCAGTTCAACAATTTTCTTACCGGTAACATCGCTAGAACTTGATTCCAAGTCCTTACTTGAGTGAAATTGCACAAAATAGAAAATGATTTGCTGCAACTATATATCATCATCGTCGTCCATGATATCGTCTTCATTTTCATTGATATCAAAACTCAGTTGACTATCAGTTTCTTCATCGCGATTGAAGATCTGAGTATCTCTTGGATCCATTTTGATTTTGCTGGCGCCTGCAGGGTTACTAAATTTATGTCTTCTTTAACGGATTCAAAAATTCTTAGATCTTTTTGAAGCTGAATCAATCTGATTTTGATCTTTCGATTGGGGTGCAAGAATTCAGAGATTGATGTGACACTTAATTCAATCAGCAGTATAACCAGTTTGGAAACTTGGCCATAAATATATAAGGATTGCTATATTTATTTCCCAATATGCATGCTCTGGAGATTCAATAACAGAAGTTACTTACAAACATAAAAACATATTTTGATATTCTTGATGAATAACGCCTGCATAATAGGAAAAGAAATTTGAAACCTGAATATTAAGCCAAAAAAGATCAGTTAGAATCTCAATAACATAGCTACTTACAAACATTCAAAAATAATTTATTATGTTATTATGTGTTGTAGAAGAAAAATAATTCAATTTATAGAAGTTGAAAATCTTTTTTCCATAAGAAAAGGTTACCTAAGTATGTTGATTTTTTATTATTTTTGGGAAAAAAAGTAAAAATTAACTATGGTAATAAATTATTTATGATAATATTTTATTTTCTTTGCCAAGTAAATTATTTATGGTAGTATTTAATTTTCTTTATAATTTGAGGGTTGAAAAATTTATCCAAATATAATTAGATTCCTAGTTTTGGGCAACGACTCTTATGCCTATCCCCTGTCAATTTATAACCATCACAGGAGTTGAGACGAAAATCCAAAGAAAAATTTAATAAGTAAAATAAATTTTTAGTTGAATTTTAATGTCTTATTATTCCTTTTTCCACGTTTTTTTTTTTTTGGTAAGAAAAAGTCAACAAAATCTTTTTTATTCGCAAAAGGTTGTCTATTATTTTTTGGACATATTAAAGACATAAAATTTATTTTACCATAAACTTAGCAATTTAACCATAATAAGAAAATCTTCTCCATTTAATTTTTAATATAAAAAATAATTGAAAAAAAAAATGTGAAAAAATAATTTTGTCTAAAACAAAGACTTTTAGTGAAGGGCAAAAATTTTGATTCACTTCAACCCAAAAATATTCAAGATACAACACATCTACAATCTAGCTACAACTTCAAAAATCACTTGTATCAATTTTTACTAGCTTGTAACACTTGTATTCATTCTCTTTAATTTCATTTGTATTCACTTG
>NW_025840080.1:0-1071 GCF_002878395.1 Capsicum annuum | reverse complement strand
TTCAGATATTATTTGTTTTAATTCTTTATATTGTTATGGTTTTTGTACGTTATCCGTCTAAACAAATAAAATATTGTTTTGGTAAATATCTAAATTTAATTGTTTCATAATCAAATAAATCCTACTATATACTACTTCCGTAACTTTAAACAGCATAGGCTTTGATACCAATTGTAGGGGTTGCGGATAACTTTAGATCTATTAAAGTTATCTGCACCCCCTACAATTGGTATCAGTGCCTATGTTGTTTAAAGTTACGGAAGTAGTATATATTTGGATTTGTTTGATTAATTTATTTTATTATGAAACAATTAAATTTAGATATTTACCAAAACAATATTTTATTTGTTTAGATGGATAACGTACAAAAACCACAACAATATAAAGAATTAAAATAAATAATATCTGAAAAACGTAAAGAATTAAAAATAAGAATAGAAAGACTACAGTATAACATAATTGTCGGAGTTAGTAAAAACTCAATAAATGCACAAAAATAAGAAATATCAAATTTAGAATCAACAATAGATAGTCTAGAATATATATATCAACATAACTTATATACATTTAAATAAAATGAACAAAGAAAAATTTATAATAGATGAAAAAAAACATATGAAAAACATGAAGGATTAAAAATAAAAATAATATTTTCTAATCTAGGTAAAAAGTATAAGAAAATAGGTGAACATTTATATTTAATATTAGAAAAAGAATAATTAAAATTAGAAGATAAGTTGGCAGTCATGATAAGAATAGAAAGAGAAAACGAAGAGATAGATAGAAAAAAGGAAATAGATAAAATAAAACAACAAACTACAGAAGAAATACGAAAAATAGAAGAAACTAAAAATAGTAGGATTACAAAATTAGAAAAAGAACTACAAATGCTAAAAGATTTATATGAAAAGAGACAGAAAGAAAAAGCTAAAGAACAAAAATTATCAATTGAGATAAATCAATTTAAAGAAAAATTAGAAATAAAAAATAAAGAACCAGAAACCAGTGAATTAGAAATAAATACAATAGATGCTGGAGAAACAAATAATTATGATTCAGAAGATAGTTAAA
>NW_025840079.1:0-1857 GCF_002878395.1 Capsicum annuum | reverse complement strand
CTTTATATGGAAGGAAGTGTAGATCACCAATAGGATGGTTCAAAGTGGGTGAAACTCTTTTGTTCGGACCGGATCTTGTTTATCAAGCCATAGAGAAGGTTAAAGTAATTTAGCAACGACTGAAAACAACCCAAAGTCGACATAAGTCATATGCGGCTAGTAGAAGGAGAGGGCTAGAGTTTTCTATAGGTGATTGGGTATTTTTGAAGGTATCACCAATGAAAGGGGTAATGAGATTTGGCAAGAAAGGGAAGTTGAGTCCACGTTATATAGGCCCGTATAAGATTACTCAAAGTTTTGGACAAGTTACATATGAATTAGAGCTACCCCAAGAGCTCTCATCAGTACATCCGGTATTTCATGTGTCAATGCTTCAAAAGTGCATCAGAGATCCATCACATATCACTTCTACTAAGGATGTGCAAGTTGTGGAAGATCTTACCTATGAGAAAGTGCCTATTGCTATTCTAGATTGCCAAGTTAAGAAGATGAGAAATAAAAAGATAGCATCGGTGAAAGTACGTTGGAGAAATCGTCAAAGGGAAGAGATTACATGGGAAGCTGAGGAAGAAATGAAATCTAAGTACCCTCATTTGTTCAAAGATGAAGAGGAGGTTCAAGAAACAGAGTTAGAACATTAACAAGTAAGTTTTTTTTATATATGCATAGTATTTATGTGATGATGTGAATAAAGGGGGGAAGGATGTAACACCCCGTATTCAAGTACGTGTATTGGCGTATTCAAGTACGTGTATTGGTCTTATTTATATGGAATTAATTTTTTTATTTTATTTATACCAAAATTTGCCCGTCGATGGTTCCATGCGAAGGTTATTGAATAAGCTTTCCAAATATATAAAGATTTCCAAAAATGGATAGGTTTTGGATATAATCTAGCACGTTCGAAACAATAAAACGGAGGCCGGGATATTTGGGAATAGTAAATGTGCAGGAAAATTTCCTGCACACAAACTACTGAGGCAAGCCAAATTTTTGGGTCAACTTCGAACGATCATAACTCCCTTAATATAATGAACTGGGAGAGCTTCAACCTATGAAAATAAAGATCTTTGAGTCTTTTTTCCAATGCAATTGGTTTCATCCAAACCCAACGTCTGAGTAAAGAGTTATACTCGTTTTACTTCAGCCTATCAAAACAGATTTTTAGGGTCAACTTCAAACGACCATAACTCCTTGTACAGGACGAACTGGGTGGCCTACTTTATATGAAATGAAATCCCTTTGAATTATCCTTCCAACTATACCAATTTCACCCAAATCCGATATTGTATCAAAGAGTTATGATCAATCTACTTTAGCTTATCAAAACAGTCCACCAAAGGACAGATTTGACATTATTTAAATTTTAAAGGCATTTTGGTCATTTCTTATTATATTATGGATGGGAATATGTGTATATATACATGTATATGAGTTCAAAAACTCATTTTCATCATCAATCATTGAGGAAGAACAAACCCTAGCCAAATTTGACCTTTAAATTACTTTTGATTCAACCATAGAAATTCCAAAGTAATCCGATAACTGCGTTTGTTATCTCGAGAGCTTCTAACGGCACCTATTATTTGTGAAAATAGGATTGCATAATCAAGAGGTAAATTCTAAGGTATGAATATTGTTTGCCTTTATTCTTTTCCATATGTATATGTGTGATAGAGGATTATATGTATTGGTTGTTATTGAAATATGATGGAAATAGGGTTATGGACTATTTTGCATGGTTTGGTTGTATTGAATTGTGGAAGGTGGATATGGTGATATACTATTGAATTGATGATTATTTATGTCTATGGCTCAATTTGGTTTAATGGATTGGTTGGAAGGATAAATGAATCC
>NW_025840078.1:0-9746 GCF_002878395.1 Capsicum annuum | reverse complement strand
GTATTTGTGCTATGGTGCTTTCTTTTTATGTTACACTATAGGTTCAGAGATACGAGTTCCAGATCAGCAGTAGATTCTGATCTCAATAGTCAGAATAGAAGTGAGTCCTCATCCTTTGAGGACATGATTATTTTGCTACTATTTCATTGATTAGTTGTTAGTTGGAGTTAGTTAGGTACATGTCCCATCAACTTCTTATTCAGATTATTCAGACAGTAGAGGCTTTCAGACTAGATTCAGACTATTATGTTTTAGACTTTAGTGTTTACAATTTTGTTTTGGGTATTGTATTACCCCACAGATATTATCTCATCCATGTTATGTTCAGTATTGAACCTTATAGATTTTCAGTGCATGTTTCCATATTATTCTGTATTTTTTATGCAGTATATAAGTACAAATATCAGTCATGGGTTAGCTTATGGTTTGTCGGTGACATGAGCACCGTGTAGTATTTTGGTTTAGCAAATCTAGGTGTTATAAACTTGGTATTAGACCCTAAGTTTCAATAGAGTCCTAGGAAGTCTAAAAGTTGCATCTAGTAGAGTCTTGTGCATGGGTGTATTACACACCACATTTATATGCAAGAGGCTATGAGATGTTTAGGAACAATTTCCCTTCTATCAATATTCATGTCATGCCAATGAGCATAATTATAAGTCAATCTCTCAGACTAATCCATTTCTTCTCTTTATTTCAGGATATGCCTCCTAAGAGAAGAAATCAGTCAGCCCCTCATCCCGAAGAACCTTTGGGCAATCATGTTTCTTATGCAGAGTTCAAGACTGCATTTGGCCAACTCAGATACCCATAATGAGTGACCAACTATCGTTTCGGCCAATCCAGTGGCCAACTCAGCTACAGCTAGGATTCAGGACTTCACCTGAATGATCCTCCATCCTTCCACGGGTCTAAAGTAAATGAAGACCCTTAGGAATTTATTGATCAAGTTCAGAAAGTGATAGATATCATGGGGTGACTATTGTTGAAAATGTTGAGTTAGATGCATACTAGTTGTAAGATGTGGCTCATACTTGGTTCAAACAATGGAAGTTAGAAAGGTCAGATGATGTAGGTCCTATAGAGTGGGAGGAGTTTGTCACTGCATTCTTAGACAGATTCTTTCCCCAAGAGCTTAAAGAGGCTAAGGTGTTAGAATTCATCAACATCATGCAACACAATATGACTGTGAAAGAGTATTCACTAAAGTTTACTCAATTACCCAGACATGCCCCTCATGTGGTTGTAGATGGAAGAGCCAAGATGAGTAAGTTTGCTTTAGGGGTAAATGATAGTGTGGTTAATGAGTAAAAATCCACCATGCTAAATAGTGACATGACTTTAGTCAGACTTATGATCCATGCTCAGCAGATAGAGGAACAGAAGATTAAGCAGAGGGAAAAGTAGAATAAGAAATCTAGGACAGGTAGCTTCAATTTTAGTCAGCCTAAATTAGAAGGAGAAAACCAGTATCAGTTTTATCCTAAATCATGAGTTCTAGCTCCTTCTTCAACCAGTGCTCTATTTTCTAAGTTCAGAAAGGGTAAAAAAGATAGAGCGCCAAGATCTAAAACCCAGGGCAGTGTTATCAGTGCCCACACCTATCTTTTTTGCCAGACTTATGGCAAGCACCATCAGGGTATTTGCAGAGATGGCAGTGGTATTTATTTCAGATATAGAAAGCCAGGCCACAGAGTCAGAGACTGTCCTCATCTAGGTCCTTAGGGTCAACAAAATCACTCCTCATCCTAGTCCGGTCGCCCAAATCAGCAGGTGCCACCTCCAGTGCTACTAGTAGGTAGTGCCCAAATCGTCTCTATGCTCTTCAGTCTCAACAAGATCAGGAAAATTCTCTTGATATAGTTACAGGTACATTATTGATCTTTCATATGTATGTTTATGCTTTGATTGATCCAGGAACTTCTTTGTTTTTTTTTACTCCCTATATAGCAGTTGATTTTGGAATCAGTCCTGAAATTCTAGCAGAGCCTTTCTCAGTCTATACCCTGTGGGAAAAACTATCATAGCCCGGTGGGTATACAAGAACTGGCCGATTATGATATTTTAGAAAGTCACTTCAGTAGACTTAGTCGAATTAGAGATGACTGATTTTGATGTCATTCTTGGCATGGATTGGCTTCATTCCTGCTATGGAACAGTCGACTATAGAAATAGAATAGTCCAGTTTTAGTTTCTAAATGAACCCGTCCTTGAGTGGAAGGGTAGTGTATCCACTTTTAAGGGTCAGCTTATTTCCTACCTTCGAGCAAGGAAAATGAAATCTAAAGGATGTGTCTATTATCTCATTTGAGTTAAGGACACTAGTTTAAAAAATCCCAACTTTGAATCAGTCCCAGTAGTGAATGAATATTCAGATATCTTTCCTAAAGATCTTCCAAGAATTTCTCCAGAAAGGGAAATAGACTTCGGCATTGATCTTCTTCTAAATACTCAGCCTATCTCTATTCCTTTATACAGAATGGCACCAGCAGAACTCAAAGAACTGAAAGAAAAAATTAAAGGATCTCAGATAAGGGATTCATTAGGCCCAGAATGTGTTTAGACTACCGCCAACTCAATAAGGTCACCGTCAAGAACAAGTATCCTCTTCCCAGAATTGATGACTTATTTGACCAACTTCAGGGTGCCAGTTATTTCTCTAAGTTAGATCTCAGATCTGGCAAGCTTCAGCTCAGAGTTAGGGAATATGACATTTTGAAAATAGATTTTCGAACTTGCTATGGTCACTTTGAATTTTTAGTCATGTCATTTGGTCTTAACAATGCCCTAACATCTTTCATGGACTTCATAACCCGCGTATTCAAGCATTACTTGGACATGTTCATCATAGTATTCATAGATGATATTATGGTCTATTCCCACACTGAGCGCGATCATGCAGACCATCTCAGAACAGTACTTTAGACTCTTAGAGATCATCAGCTATTCGCTAAATTCAGTAAGTGTGAATTTTTGCTAAGGTTAGTAGCATTCCTTGGTCACATTGTTTTTAGTAATGGCATTAGAGTTGATCCTCAAAAGACCAAAGCAGTAAGAAACTGGCCAAGACCTATTTCTCCATCAGATATTAGAAGTTTCTTAGGTTTGGCTGGCTATTACAGATGGTTTATTAAAGGATTTTCATCTATTGCATCCCCTATGTCCAAATTGACTCAGAAGAAAGTCAAGTTTCACTGGTCAGACCCTTGCAAGAAGAATTTTCAAGAGTTGAAGACTCGACTTACCTCAGCCCTAGTTTTAGCTCTTCTAGACGGTTCAGATGGGTTCGTGGTGTATTGTGATACATCTAGAGTAGGTTTGGGTTGTTTCCTCATACAGCATGGTAAGTTCATAGTCTACGCCTCCAGATATCTTAAACCTCATGAAAGGAATTATCCTACTCATGATCTTAAGTTAGCAACCGTAGTCTTTGCCTTGAAGATTTGGAGGCATTATCTCTACGGAGTTCATGTAGATGTCTTCATAGATCACAAGAGTCTTCAGTATGACTTTTTTCTAAAAGATCTCAATCTTTGTCAGAGAAGGTGGTTAGAGCTCTTGAAAGACTACGACATGAGTATCCTCTATCATTTGGGCAAGGCCAACGTAGTGGTTGATACTCTCAGTAGGCTATGAATAGGTAGTGTTTCTCATGTGGAGAATAGTAAGAAGAAGTTATCTTAAGAAGTCCATCAACTTTCCAGACTAGGCATTAGCTTAGTCGATTCTTCAGAGGGTGGTGTATGTGTTCAGAGTAGTTCAGAATTATCTCTAGTGTCCTAGGTAAAAGAAAAGAAAGATAGAGATCCCAGCCTTGTCAAGTTGAAAGAGTCATTTCAGGATTAGAAAGTAGAGGTTTTCTCCTAAGGGGGAGATGGTGTTTTGCGTTGCCAGGGTCGTCTCTGTGTTTTAGGTGTAGACAACTTAAGGCAGTGAATTCTAGCAGAAGTGCATGGTGCATGCTACTCTATTCATTCGGGGGCCACAAAGATGTACAACAACTTACGAGAAATCTATTGATAGAGTGGGATGAAGAGAGACATTATAGAGTCTGTGTCTAAGTGCTCTACATGTCAGCAAGTTAAGATAGAGCATTAAAAGCATAGTGGGTCTATGCAGGAGTTAAGTATTCCTACTTGGAAGTGAGAAGTTCTAAACATGGACTTTGTGACGGGTTTTCCTCAAACTCGTTATTAACATGATTCAGTCTGGGTCATTATGGAAGATTGACCAAATCAGCTCATTTCCTTCCAGTTCATACCACTTATTCAGCCAAGGATTATGGAAAACTCTATATCAAGGAGTCGGTTAGATGGCACGGAGTTTCGTTATCTATTATCTCAGATAGAGGTACCCAGTTTACCTCTTATTTATGGAAAGCATTCCAAAAGGGTCTTGGTACCCAAATTTATCTCAGTACAGCCTTTTATCCTCAGAAAGATGGTCAACCAGAAATGACTATTCAGATGTTAGAAGAAATGCTAAGGGTGTGTGCAATTTATTTCAAAGGAAGTTGGGATGACCACTTACCTTTGATTGAGTTTGCATACAATAATAGCTATCATTCCAATATTCATATGGCTCCATTCAAAGCTCTATATGGTAGTAGATGTAGATCTCCAATTGGTTGGTTCAAAGTTAGTGAGGCCTCAATCATAGGTCTTGAGTTAGTATTCGATGCCTTAGAAAATGTCCAGTTAATCAGAGAAATACTCTGAGCTGCTCAGAGCTGACAGAAGTCTTATGTAGGTGTTCGTAAAAAAGATCTCAAGTTTGAGGTTGGTGATCATGTCTATCTAAAGATATCTCCCATGAAGGAAGTGAAGAGATTCAGCAAGAAGGGAAAGCTCAGTCCCCCATATGTCGGTCCCTTCAAGATTCTCAGTCATTTCGGTAAGGTAGTTTATGAGCTCGAATTGCCTTCAGATCTAGTCTTAGTTCATCCAGTCTTCCATGTCTCTTTGCTCAAGAAGTATATAGGTGACCCACCAGTCGTAGTCCCTATTTAGAGCATTGATGTTCAGAACAATCTCTCTTATGAAGAGATTCCAGTCGAAATCTTAGACTATCAGACTCATAGATTAAGGAACAAAAAAGTCCCTCCAGTTAAAGTTATTTGGCAAAATCAGTCCGTCGAGGAAGCTACTTGGGAAGCAGAAGTAGACATGCATACCAAGCATTCTCACCTCTTATCCTCCAACTCAGATCAAGCTCAAGGTAATAGTTCTCGTTAAGCTTACTCAGTTTTATGATCAGTGTTCATCACAAACTTGGTATTCAGTTTCATATTCATGTTCCCAGTATAAACTTGGTATCAAGTACCATTTCATATTCAATCATGTCATGTATCAGCTTAGTTATATAATTATGTATCAAAAATTCATTCTCATTGTGAGAAACTTAGTTCCTCAAAACATTCAGTCATGCATTCATGAATTAGTTACACCTGTATCAGATATGCATGTTCAGTATGTTATGCTCAGCTTTCCAGTCATGAGATTATGTTCCTATTATTCATGTTCAGTTCATGTTCAGATTATTGTTTTCCCTCTCAGTCAGTCTCATTCGAGCACGAATGTTCTCAAGGGGGAGATATTGTAATACCCCAAAGATTTCTAGCAAATTTCGTCCCAAGAATGCCTTGTATTATCTTCTAAAGTGAAGGATAATTATTCCATGAGGAATAATCAAGATTTTAACTTTTTGTCATGTGAAAAATTCAATAAGCTTTCCATCGACATATGATTTGCTTAAATCCGATAATCGAAAAAGAAATTATGACTATTTCAAGTTCCCATCATAAACAGCGCCATATTAGTCAGTGGCGCGGTGCGCCATAAGAGGAAATTGCATTTGGAAATTTCCAGTAGGTGTTCGCGATTATGGCACATCGCGACAGCACTCAAATTCAAAATTGTCCTTTTTCCAATGTCTCAGCGTAATTTCACTCGCGTCGCGCCAAAGTTCCAGGTCACAAAGAAGGGGCAACGCGATGGCTCCGCATTGCGCCATCCCTTAATTTCCCAATTGTCAATTTCCATTGACATGGCATGATAACACCGCATCACTCTATGGGCCCAATTTGGGGAAATTTTACTAAAATTAAATGATGCGTCCAGGGTTGAAAGGGTCAATATCCTATCCTTATTTAAAACCCAATAACACGTGATTTAGCTATTCTTCACCCAAAATATACTATTTCCTCTCAAGTTTCTCTCAAGAACAAGCTAGGGTTTTTATTGGGGATTCAAATTCAAGAAGGTTTCACCTTCAATCTTCACAAAATTACGAACTAAGGTATGCATAGTATTCATTCATGGACTCCTTTCGTCCATGAAGCCCAAGAATCCCTTTTCTAAATTCAAGTTATGAATTTTCTTATGAATATCATGATTGGGCTGCTTATGTTCATGTTGATAATGAGTAATTGAATTGTATTCCATGAATGAGTGTTAAATTTCATATAGGTTGATTCGTATCGGTATAGATTCATGAAAACCTAGGACTAAACCTTTCAATGTGTAAATTGGAATTGAATCACGATAGTTAATTATTGTATGATGTTTTTTACACATTCTATGCCTACTATGTGTTTGGTTGAATGCCTAGATGAAGCAAAAGTGTCTAATTATCATGATATCATGAAATACCCATGTACGTACAAGCTTATGCCTATCATATGTTTGATGAAATGCTTCTGCAAATGTATTATGATGATTATTATGCATTCAAGTAAGTCATGCTTTGTTAGAAGTTATCCTTGCATTCCAGAACTATGTAGCCAACATAGATTAAGACATCAACACTGTCTGATGAGGGTTGATGAGGTGGATAAGCACTGTCAGATAAAGGCTCCACCATTCTCTTTTGGGGAAACTATCTGATAAGGGTTGCCCACAGCTTGTCCTTACCAGTGGCACGGTATTGACACCCTTCCAAATGGGGTTATAGATTAGACCCTAACTCAGCCATAATGGCGTATCAGGGGCATGTCAGTTAAATACTACCTCCCACAGTTTTACTACCAGTCTCAGTAAAAGAACTCAGATAGTTCTTCAGATTTAAGACTGTTAGATACAATCGACTCAGCTACAGGAAGGAACTCAAATAGTTCCATCAAATTCAAAATTGTTAGATACAGTCGACTCAAATACAGTAAGGAACTCAGATAGTTCCATCAAATTTAGGACTATCAGATATAGTCACCCATGTTATATGTTACATTCAGATACAACTATTTATGCTATCAGTTATATTAGATATTAGTATGTCATTTCATCAGTATTCAGATTTAGTAATCACAATATCACAGTGTCAGTTATAGTTACGTATCTATATATGTATTCTCGCATTCATGTTAGATAGTCATCTAACATTATTCATGCATGTCAACCCTTGCATTAGCCTACCTTACATGTATACTTAGTACATTTCATTTTACTGACACATTTGCGCTATGGTGCTTTATTTTTATGTTACACCATAGGTTCAGAGACATGAGTTCCAGATCAGCAATAGATTCCAGTCTTAGCAGTTAGAATAAAAGTGAGTCCTCATCCTTTGAGGACATGATTATTTCCACTATTTTATTGATTAGTTATTAGTTGGAGTTAGTTGGGGACATATCCCATCAACTCCTTATTTAGATTATTCAGTCAGTAGAGGATTTCAGACTAGATACAGACTATTATGTTTCAGACTTTAGTGTTTATGATTTTATTTTGGGTATTGTATTACTCCAAAGATGTTATCTCATCCATGTTATGTTCAGTATTGAACCTTATGAACTTTCAGTGCATTTTTCTACATTATTCAGTATTTTATGAGTCTACAGGTACAGATATCAGTCATTGGTTAGTTTGTGGTCCTTCGAGAACATGAGCACTGTGTAGCATTCTGGTTCAGCAAATCGAGGTGTTACACAATCTAAGGGAAATGATTACCTAAAGCTGAGCCTGAGTTTTTAGAGAAAAGATGAGGGTACTTGGTACATCTATCTACTTCTACTTCCCAAGTTGCTCCCTCAACGGACTGATATTGCCATAGAACTTTAGCAAAGAAAACTACTTTGTTCCTTAGTCTACAAATCTAATGATCAAGCATCTTAACTGGAACTTCATCGTAGGAAAGACTATCCTGAACATCTATGCTTTCTAAAGTAACAACAATAGCTGAATCACCAATACATTTCTTTAACAATGAAACATGAAAGACCAGATGCACTGAAGCTAAATCTGTAGGAAACTCTAGCTTATAAGCTACCTTCCTAAGATGACTCAAAATTCTATAAGGGCCAACATAGAGGAGACTGAGCTTCCTATTCTTGACAAATCTCTTCACTCCCTTCATGGGTGAGATTTTAAAATCAACTAAATCACCAACATCAATATCAAGATCTCTTCTCCTCACATCAGCATAAGATTTCTGATGGCTTTGGGTTGTCTTTAGCCTCTCCCTAATCAACTAAAGTTTCTCCATTACATTAAACACTGAATCTGGCCCTACCAAAGCAACCTCACTTTCCTCAAACCAACCAATAGAAGATTTACATCTCCTCCCATAAGAAGTCTTAAATAGATTCATCTGAATACTGACGTGATAGCTATTATTACAGGCAAACTCAATCAATGGTAAGTGGTCATCCCAACTTTATTTAAAATCAAGAACACAAGCTTGCAAAATGTCTTCTAAGGTTTGAATAGTCCTCTCTGCCTAACCATCTATCTGAGGCTAAAAATTTGTACTGAGATTAACTTGGGTACCAAGACCCTTCTAAAAAGCCTTCCAAAAGTGAGAGGTAAACTAAGTACCTCTATCTGAAATGATAGACAAAGAAACTCCATGTAACTTAACCAACTCTCTAATATAAGGCCTGGCATAATCCTCAGCTAAATAAGAAGTATGAACTGGAAAGAAATAAGATGATTTAGTCATTCTATCCACAATAACCCACATTAAATTATATTGACGACGAGTACGAGGCAAAACCATCACAAAATCCATGTTCACAACTTCTAACTTCCAATTGGGGATGTTAAACTTTTGCAATGTACCACTAGGCCTTTGTTCCCCAACCTTAACTTGCTAGCAGTTTGAATACTTAGCTACAAATTTTGCAATGTCCTTCTTCATACCATTCCACTAATAGATTTACCGTAAGTCATGGTACATCTTAGTGGATCCTAGACTAATAAAATATTATGCACTATTATTTCCCCCAAAATCTGTTGCCTCAAACCATCAACACATGAAATACATAACCTGCCCTAAAACGAAGCACTCCATCTTCTCCTTGGGAGAAAACCTCTACTTTCTGATCTCTAACTGTTTCCTTCAACCTAATCAAAATAAAATCCCTATCTTGCTTTTCTTTTACTTCGGCAACCAATCAAGATTCCAAACCATGCTGAACCCATATACTATCTCAGCTGAATCCACCAACCAAATACCTAATCTAGAAAGATGATGAACTTTCCTGACTAATTTCTTCCTATCATCCTCAACATGGGCAACACTACCCATAGACAATCTACTAAGGGCATCTGTCATTATATTGGCATTGTATGGATAGTACAACACACTCATACCATAATTCTTTAACAATTCAAGCCACCTTCTCTGATGAAGATTTAAATATTTCTGCGAGAACACATATTGTAAACTTTTGTGATCCATGAACACATCAACATTAACCCCATAAAAGTAATGCCTCAAAATTTTCAAGGCAAAAACAACAACTGCCAACT
>NW_025840077.1:0-1176 GCF_002878395.1 Capsicum annuum | reverse complement strand
TTAAGGGCAGTTGGGTGACCACTTACCTTTAGTAGAATTCGCATACAAAAGTTATCATTCCAGTATTCAGATGGCTCCATTTGAAGGTCTCTATGGTAGGAGATGTAGATCTCCAATCGATTGGTTTGAAGTAGGTAAGGCCGTAGTAGTAGGGCCTGATCTAGTATTTGATGCCTTAGAGAAAGTTCAGTTAATCAGAGAAAGGCTTAGAGCTACCCAAAGATAATAGAAATCTTATGTAGATGTGAGGAGGAAGGATCTCGAGTTTGAGGTCGGTAATTTTGTGTTCTTGAAAATCTCTCCCATGAAAGGGGTAAAGAGGACAAGAAGGGAAAGCTCAGTCCTCGATATGTCAGTCCTTATAGAATTCTTAGTCATTTCGGAAAGGTAGCTTATGAGCTCGAGTTGCCTTTAGATCTAGATTCAGTACACCCAGTATTACATGTATCCTTGCTAAACAAATGCACTGGTGACCCAGTAGTCATATTCCTCTTAGAGAACGTAAATATTTAGCATAATCTCTCTTATGAAGAGGTTTCAGTTCAGATCCTCAATCATCAGATTCGTAGACTGAGGAACAAAGAAGTTTTCTTAGTCAAAGTTCTTTGGCAAAATCAATCCGTTGAGAAAGCTACTTGGGAAGCAGAAGCAGATATATGGACCAAGTATCCTCACCTCTTCTCCATAAACTCAAACTCAGCTTAAGGTAACAATCTTCTTTAGCTTTACTCAGTTCCTTCTTCAGATATAATTATAAACTTGGTATCCATTACCATTGCATATTCAGTCATGCATTCATGAATCAGTTCAGTCATGTACTCATGTAATATATATGCATGTTCAGTATGAAAATTCATCTTATCAATAGCTTCAGACATGTATTCCGTGTATCAGATATGCATGTTTAGTATAAGAACTCAGTTTGTCAGTAGTTCAGTCATCTAGTCATGCATCAGATATGCATGTTCGGTGTGTAAACTCAGTCTAGTAGTGTATCAATTTAGTCAGTCTCATTCGAGGATGAATGTTTCCAAAGAGGAGATATTGTAATACCCCGTATTTCTCAAGCATAACTTATCTCTAAGTACATGAGTCATCTTAAATAAAAAAAATTTAAAATACTCAATATTTTTCAGCTTAGATCCTACTATGGCGTAGGAAATTCAGTTAGCTTTC
>NW_025840076.1:0-1342 GCF_002878395.1 Capsicum annuum | reverse complement strand
GAATAAACTTGCATACGACTCTCCAATTGGTGTGAAGCTATCCCTCGACTTCTACCTCATTTCATTGTTTGGCTTGGACCAAAAATCTGGCTTAGAAGGGCTTTGGCATGTTTGTGGAGTTTGAGGATAACTTTGAAGAGTTGGTACACTCCATTGTGGGTAAGAAGGGAATTGACCATAGGGTTGTACATTGTATATTGGATATCGAGGTGGGGGAATAGAGTATAATGGATTTTGGAAAAGATTCTGTGGAGCTTGGAAGCATAAAGCTGATCACTAAAAATATTCAATACAGGGTCGCTTGTAGAGTGAGGAATCACAACCGTTGGATTAACATTAAAAGCGGGATCTTCAGACGAGGGTGGTGCCGCAAAAGTATGAACAACAGGTGGAGCCGAGTATGTGGTAGTTTTGTGTTGAGGAGTGAGGAAATAAATATTAGAAGTATTTGGGCAGGAGTAGATCCTGATACATGTGGCGTGCCAACAAAAATACAAAACTGGATATGTGACACTAGAGGCAAGCTAAAAAGATATTTCAGATTATCAGCGGAAAATAGAGGAGGTGGCAACCCATTAGCCCAAGCTCGATGCATTTCTATCATTTGGTGCCTTAATTTCTGAATCTCTTCATTAACTCCTAAATTTTCATCGCCCGAACTCCCTATCTGATCAGTGACAACAAACTCAGTATCCTTGTTGGCTATAAATTTCTCCGTGACTTGGTGCAATATGGAGGACCAACCAAAATGCCACAAACCAACCACCTTAAACTAACTGAACAAGAGGCAACAAATGTGTTAGAGTTCAACATTTTTTTCTTCGAAACCTTTTTTTTTCTTTTTGAAAAGGTCACCGAACCCAAGAAGGGAGTCTACGTATCTCACTCTCGAAAGAGGAGAATCAGGTGTGCGTAGTTCGTGAAGTCTTGTCAAAATGACCAATTAACTCTTTTTCCTTTCTTTTTTCTTTTTCTTGAAACTTTGAAAAGAAAAGGAAATAACAAATTATCAAAAGAATTGACGAAAATCCTTTTGCATTTTTCAAGTTTAAACTCCCTATACAAAATGAAACCAATGATTACCAAAGAAAAATATTTTTGGGTTTTCGGTTTTGAATTTCATATGAAAATGAAACTTGAACATATTAAAGGAAAAATCTTTTTTGTAGTTTTCTTTTAAAGATGTATATGAAACATCTACTCTAATAAAGAGTGATTTTTTTTTTTTTTGAATTTTTCAAATAAGATCTCCAAACCAACAATAGGCTGCCTACATATCTCACTCCTAAGAGAGGAGAATCAGAGGTGCGTAGTTCATCCAGATTGGACAATTAAGGATTAA
>NW_025840075.1:0-1284 GCF_002878395.1 Capsicum annuum | reverse complement strand
GCCCAAGATTTTGGTGGTGTGCTCGGGGTTCGGGCATGCTGTGGAACAAAAATCGATCGAGCCATACTAGGGAGATTGGGAATCAGCTCAGTGTTTTCCATTTAATTTTTTGTGGCCATTTGTGTGGACAAACGGCGTGAACGGAGCATTTTTGGGCCAAATTGGATTGCTATAGCCAATGGTTTTGGAGGTGGGTCTGGAGTTCATGCGTACTGTGGGCTAAAACTCTATCGGGGCATGACAAGGAGATTGGGGATCATCCCAGAGTGGTCCATTTAATTTTTCGTGGCCTTTAGTGTGTAGAAACAGGAGTAAAGGAGCGTACAAGACATTTTCTAGCCAAATCGGTGTGCTATAGCCCACGGTTTTGGGGGTGGGACCAAGTTTCGGGCATGTTGTGGGCCGAAAATTGACTTGGCTGTGCCAGGGAGGTTAGGGATCATTCCAGTGTAATCCGTTTAAATTTTTGTTGACATTTGAGTGGACAAACAAGCAAAACAGCGTGAACAGGGCATTTTTGGGTAAAATCAATGTGCTATAGCCTACGATTTTGGGGGTAGGCCCAGGTTCCGAGCGTGTTGTGGGTCAAAAATTGACCAGGGTATGCCAGGGAGGTTAGGGATCATCCTAGTGTGGTCCGTTTAATTTTTGTGGCCATTTGTGTTGACAAACAGGTGAAACGGCTTGTACGGGGCATTTTTAGGCCTAATCGATGTGTTATAGCCCACTATTTCTAGGGTTGGCCAGTGGTCCGGGCATGCTGTGGGCTAAGAATCGACCAGGGCATGCCATGGAGGTTATGGATCATCTCAGTGTAGTCCGTTAAATTTTTTGTGGCTATTTGTGTGGACAAGGAAGAGAAAAGGCGCGATCAAAGCACTTTCAGGCTAAATCGGTGTGCATAGCCCACGGTCTCAGGGGTGAGCCCGGGGTCCAGGCGTTCTGTGGGCCAAAAATCAACCAGGGCATTCCAGGTAGGTTGGGTCCTAGTTAGGTCCATTTAATTTTTTATGGCCATTTGTATGGGCAAACTGGCGAAACGGCGTGAACGAGACATTTTTTAGCTAAATCGGTGTGCTATAGCCCACTATTTTGGGGGTGGGCCCAGGGTCCAATGTGCTGCAGGATAAAAATCAACCAGGGCATGCTAGGGAGGTTGGGGAACATTCTAGTGTGATCTGTTTAATTTGTCGTGGCCATTTGGGTTGACAAACAGGCTAAACAGCGCGAACGAGGCATTTTTTTAGCTAAATTGGTGTGCTACAACCCATAATTTTTGGGGTG
>NW_025840074.1:0-4508 GCF_002878395.1 Capsicum annuum | reverse complement strand
TATAAATGCAGAATAAAAGGCTGAAAGACCATAAGGTTCAAATATCTAATAAAACATAATATCTAAAAAATACAATATATCAATACCAAAATGACTGAAATAACTATCTGAACATGCTTTAGTCTGGAAGCCTCTAAACTGACTGAATAATGAGTTCTTGGGATATGTCCCCAACTAACTCCAACTACTGAAATAAACTAAGAACTAAAAGAATAAAATAATAAAATAACAACATCCTCGAATGATGAGGACTTACTACTAGTCTGACTACTAAAACTAGAATGCTACTGATTCTCTGGAGCTTGTGCTTTTAAACCCGTGGTATAAAATACCATAGTGCAAATGCGTCAGTATGATTAAATGTACTGGTATGCAAGTGAGGTAGTTTGAATGCAAGGGTTCATATGCATGAACAATACTGACTGATTGCGTAACATGAATGTGAGAATACATGCATAAATACGTGAACTGTAACTGAGATCATCACATCACTGAATTTGAATACTGATAACATAAGTTTTCATATAACTAATATACTATTATTTGAATGGCTGTGTCTAACATTCCTATTTTTGATGGAACTAGTTTAGTTCTACTGAGCTGGGTGACTGTATCTGATAGTCCTAAATTCTATAGAACTATCTGAGCTCTATTACTGGGATTGTAATTGTGGGAAGTAATTATCTAACTGACATTCCCCTAATAATCCATTATAGCTGAGTTAAGGTATAATTTGTAACCCCCATGGGAAAGGTATCAATACCGCACCACTGGTAAGGACAAGCTATGAGTGATCCCTCATCTAATAGGTACTCTAAGGAGAACAGTGAGACCCTAATATAATAGATTAAGCCACCTTATCTACCCTCAACTAGTAGGTTTGATGTCTCAATCTATGCTAGCTACGTAGTTCTGGAGCGTAAGGATTACTACTACGAATCACACCCTCTAATAATAGGTGAGTTCCCATCCTTGGGCTCACTCGGTGCTGAATCTTACACCCATCTGAATAGACACTGAACATGATTAACTGAACTGTATTCATTGATTTTTGTTGACTGACAGAGCACTATTGAGATCTCTAAATTTCTCAGATTTTTGGAGATTACTGAGTTTTCTTGAGTCATATGATGGACTGAGTTCTATGAATCATGACTTGACAGAGAGTATCTGGAAAACACGACACTGGCTCTAGGCACACAACTAAATTGTCAGGTACAAGTACCCCTAGGACTCGATAGCATGAAACTGACAAAACATCACACTTCTTGACATATGACCATAGTCAACAATTCATAGTATAATCATTGGAGATTTTCATGAAGTATTCACATACTATCAGCTTACAAATGAATAGGAATACATGTAAACATATCATAGTTTCATAAGCCTAATCTTATGAGCATTATGTCAATCCATTATAAATCATAACAATAATGTGAGAGTCATATCAAACATAAAGAAGAAACATGGATTCATTAATCTTGGTCACAAATGATCATAGGGCATAATTTCTATTCTCTTAGGCATTTTATCAAACACCTTGCATGCATATCTTTATGCTTAGGCATGAATACTGAAATAATACTTCATCAAAATATTTACACTTCCAATGCAAGAATTTCAACCACATACTAACATATTTTCATGATAGTCATTAAAGACTTCAACTTGGAAATCAAACAATAACATAAACATGGATATAATTCAATTCATACCATGGAATCCAAAGTTTATATTTCAAATAGAGTTTCTTGAGATTCATAGGTGAAAGGAACCCATGAATCAAGACTTGACATACCTGGGTGGATGATTTCCTGAAGATTGATGGAGAAAAGCTTGAATCTTGACTTGGAATTAAACACCTAGGGTTTCTTGTTATTGGAGATTGATATTTGAGAGAAACCCTAATTTGGTATTACAGATGAATCATGAAATTATAAACTCTGGTCTATTTTAATTAGGGGTTAAAACAGGTAGAAAAATACCCAAATATCCTTTTAAAAATGGCTTAAAATTACTGATCGAAAGGGACAGTTGTTTGGGCGACGGTCCATCGCTGGCTCGACGGTCCGTCGGTCTTGACCATCGTACTTGGCCAGAACTTGAACTTTCTGCCTTGTTTATGATGATTTGGAAAATGGTCCATCGCTATGTCGATGGTCCATCAGTTCTGACTATAGCACTTGGCCAGAACCTAAACTTTCTCTTTTATGACGGTTTGGGCGATGGTCTATCACTAGCTCAATGGTCCGTCATTCCTAACAATTGTACTTGGCAAAAAGACTGGTTCAAAACCTTAGTATTGATAGCTTGGGTGACGGTTCATTGCTAGCTCGATGGCCCATCTGCCTAACTGTTGCTTCTGGGCAGTTCCGATAATTCTTTGTAAAACATCCATAACTTTTTACTCCGATACCAAATTTGGACAAAATTAGTATCGTTGGAAAGATAATTCAATTTCCCACATGATAAAAATTCAAAATTAGGGAAATTCTATCTGATTTAAACATTAATCATTTATAAAGTCATCATAACTCTTTTGGAGACTAGACTTGACTTAAAGAAAGTTTGGGGTATTACAATATCTCCCCCTTGGAAACATTCATCCTCGAATGGGACTGACTAGACTGGGAAAGCTGATAGACTAATATTACTTAAGGGATGTGAACATTTGAGCATGTCTATGCGACTAGAACTTCTGATATACTAAAATCTCATATTGAATATGTATGTTTGATTCATGGATTTGTGTCAGATAGTCTTTACGAATGCATGACTAAAATTACTGAGAAGTTGATTTTCTCATGATGAGAATGCATATGCGTGAACATGATACATAAATATATTACTGGATATTCATGGGTATTTGATACCAAGTTTATAACTAAAAGCTGAACATGAAACTGAATAAGCTTAAGGAAAACGATTACCTTGGCTGAGTCTGAGTTTTTGGAGAAGAGGTGAGGATACTTGGTCCGCATGTCTGCTTCTGCTTCCCAAGTAGTTCCCTCAATGGACTGATTCTGCCAAAGAACTTTGACTAGAGGGACTTTTTTGTTCCTCAATCTACGAGTCTGGTAGTCAAGAATTTCGACTAAGATATCTTTGAAAAAAAGGTTGTTCTGAATATCTAAGCCCTCTACTGGGACTACAAATGTTGGGTCACCTATGAAATTTTTTTGAAAGAAGGCATGAAACACAGGATGAACTGAGGCTAGATCTGAAGTCAATTCGAGCTCATAAGCTACCTTGCCAAAATGAGAAAGAATTTTGAAGGGACAAATATATCGAGGACTGAGCTTTCCTTTCTTGCCGAACCACTTCACTATCTTCATGGGAGATATTTTCAAGTACACATAATCACCAATCTCAAACTCGAGATCCTTTCTATGCACATTTGCATAAGACTTTTGTCGGCTCTGAGTAGCCCAGAGTCTTTCTCTAATCAACTAAACCTTCTCTAAGGTATTGAATACCAAGTCAGGCCTTACTACTGTGTCCTCACCCACTTCAAACCAACCGATTGGAGATCTGTACCTCCTACTGTAGAGAGCTTCAAATGGAGCCATCTGAATATTGGAATGATAGTTGTTGCTGTATACAAACTCAATCAAAGGCAAGTGGTCATCCCAACTCCCCTTGAAATCAATTGAAGCCCTTAACATATCTTTCAAGGTCTGAATAATCCTTTTTTCTTGACCATCTATCTGAGGATGAAAGGTTGTACTGAGATGAACTTGGGTACCAAGACTCCTTTGGAATGTTTTCCAGAATTAAGAGGTGAACTGGGTACCTTTGTCTGAAATAATAGACAATGAAACACCGTGCAATCTGACCAACTCCCTGATATAGAGTTTGGTGTAACCCTCGATTGAATAAGAGGTATGTACTAGAAGGAAATGAGCTAATTTGGTCATCCTATCTATAATGACGCAAACTGAATCATACTGACGACGATTATGAGGCAAACCCATCACAAAGTCCATGTTCACTTCTTCCCACTTCCAAGTAGGAATACCAAACTGTTGCATGGTCTCACTAGGCTTCTGATGCTGTATCTTAACCTTATGACATGTAGAGCATTTAGCCACAAAATCTGCAACATCTCTCTTTATCCCACTCCATCAATAGATCTCCCACAAATCACGGTATATCTTAGTAACCCCTGGATGAATAGAGTAGCGCGCGCCATGTGCTTTTGTAAGAATTCATTGCCTCAAGTCATCTAAACTTAGAACACTTAGACAACCCAGACAATAGAGAACACCATCTCCCCCTTGGTAGAAAACCTCTACCTTAAGATCTCTGATTGATTCTTTTAACTTAACAAGACTGGGATTTCTATCTTGCTTTTCTTTCACCTTAGATACTAGAGATGATTCTGAACTGTTCTGATCCTATATAATACCTTTTTCTAAATTGACTAAATGGACACCTAGTCGCAAGCTGATAGACTTCCTAAGCTAACTTTTTCTTACTATCCTCAACATGAGCAATAATACCCA
>NW_025840073.1:0-1853 GCF_002878395.1 Capsicum annuum | reverse complement strand
ACTTTCTTCCCTGTGATCCTGATCCGGGTCAATGAGCGAATTTTCAAGTGAAGTATGGGTGACTAGCCAGAGTGCTGCAAACCTACCACTGTTATCTGAAAGAACATGCTCATCACATACGACATCCGTTAGGATTAGGGCACACAACAAGCATGGGAATCACATTGGTAAAATTGTCCTAAATTCATGTTCATTTCTACCAGCTTTTGAGGGTAGCGTGGTCATTTTAACATCATCCCAATTTTTATCTACACTTATTTTTGTCTACACTTATTATTATTATTATTTATTATTTTTCTTTGTTTCCCTCTCTCTTTTTTCTTTTTTTTTTCTTTTTTTCGTATCAATCTCTGTTCTTTTCCTTTCTTGTCTCATCATCCTTTATTCTTTTCTTCTCTCTCTATCTACCTTTATTTTATCATTCTTTATGGCTTTTGCTTTTCTTTTTTTAAAAAAAAATGAAAAACGATGAAACAAAATGATTAGATCGAACCCAAAAGCAGGTTGCCTACGTATCATATTATACATGAATCAGATCTTGCGTAGTTCGGGCAGCATATGCATAAACATTACATAATTGAATTTTTATTTTTATTTTTATTTTTATTGCAAAAATGAAAACAAACAAACAAAATAAAGACGTAACCTCATAACATTTGATGAAACAAAGAAACAAAACATGCAACGAATTTAGGACCGCTTTAAAAACTAAACAACAAATACAAAATAACATTCTAGACCCCTAAGACGACATATGTGAAATTACTGATAAAGACCCTAATACCAAAACAACTTGACTCCGACTTAAAACTGACGCCACCCTACAATGACAGGAACATAAAAGACTCAAGCCGAATAAAGATAAGAAAATGCTCTTTCAGACTGGTGCTCTGCGTGATGGCCCTCGCTGAGATGGACCTGCCTGTGAAGTTCTCTTTCTCCCATTCAAACTTTGTAGCATATCCTGTAAAGACACCCTGATAATAGGGAAGAAGCTTTGGGCCCATATTCCTGCCTCATAAGGAGTGCACTTGGAAAGATTATTCTGACACCTTTCTACCGTCTTGAACAAATCTGCTAACTGCACTTTCAGTGTCTCCACTTTGGACCCTGCACTTTCATCCTGATAGTCGTCAACTATGCATTCTTCCTGTATTCTCCCTCTAAGCTATACTGGTAAGGGTTAGCCGATACCCCGAGGGATAGATTGAAGCCAGACCCCATATCCCTGAGTGTACCCCAGATTATCCAAGCTTTCTTTGAGGGTGTCCACACCTAGCTTTGTTGCATGCTTCTAGAACTGCTCGTATTTGCTTTCACCTAAGGCTTGGTCCTTGAAGTACTCAACATCCTTTAGAAGATCCACTACTGGTGGCACGTCCTGCGGCCTACCCAACTGGCACATTATCCTAGAAGGACTGTATGGTCTAGTGCAATTAAGCCCTAACATAACTAGAAGGGGCTGCATTTGACAACCAAACAAGATTATCTTTGGTCGAAGCCACTGACAAGTCCACAAAATATTATCCCCGGTTCTTGACTCAAAGAAATTCAATCCAAGCGTCGACTACCACGGGTAGCGAGAATTTATCCAAACGCAACCTGAGGTCCATGGCTTTCAATTGATTGGGAATACAATGATCTACCACGTCTGGTCTAACTAAAGAAGGCGCATGCAAATACTCCATCATCCATAACTGCAATATTAGGTTACTGCCCTCAAAAAATCTCACCCCCCTTCACTTCGGTTAAAGCCTTATATATTTCTGTTAAGATCATGGGTATGAGAGTGAACCTGCCCTTTTGATTAATGCCCTTGTCATTTTGATCCTTATGGAATAGAGCCATCACCA
>NW_025840072.1:0-3210 GCF_002878395.1 Capsicum annuum | reverse complement strand
GGGAGTTACAAACTTGGTATCAGAGCCTAAGGTTGTGAAGAGTCCTAGGAAGTCTGATAAGCTACGTTACGTAGAGCCTTGAGCATTGGTGTGTAGCGCGCCACACCTATGATCAAGAGGCTGCGGGGCATTCTAGGAAAGGTCATTTCTTTCTTTCTACAAAAGTCTATCATGCTTACAATTATTTCCTTTTGTTGTTAATTCATGCGTTCTTATGACAAAAAATTCCTCTACGTCGAGCTCACGAGAACAACAGCCAACCTCAACCTATTGATCCGTTACATGAGACGGTATCCTATGCCAAATTTTGGGTAGCTTTTTAGATGCTAGCGCAGGCAGTTACTGCTAATACTCAAACCAACACTCCACCTCTATAGGAAAATAATTTGGCAGCAGCACGAATTTATGATTTTACACAGATGAATCCGCCAGAGTTTCATAGGTCAAGAGAAGGTGAGGACCCGTAAATATGTGTTGATGAAATAAATAAAATTACACAGATTATGCACGTGTTCAAGGAAGAAAGTGTGGAGCTGGCTTCTTAATGGTTGAAGAATGTAGCCTATGACTGGGTGCAGATGTGGAATAAGGGTAGAGAGAAAGATACCGCTCCGGTGACTTGGCAATTGTTCCAAGATACTTTCTTGGATAGATTTTTTCCTCTTGAGTTATGAGAAACTAATATAGAGGAGTTTATGAATTTGAGACAAGGCTCCATATCGATTAAGAAGCATTGTCTTAAGTTTAATCAGCTATCAAAGTATGCTTCCAATATGATGGCTGACTCGAGAATTAGTATTAGCAAGTTTCTAAGTAGGGTGTCGAGTTATACGGTGAAAGAATGTAGATCTTCTATGATCAACAGGGAGATTGATCTTCCTAGGTTAATGATTCATGCCCAAAAGAATGAGTCAGATAAGATAAATGAAAGAGAAAGAGTAAGAGGGATTAAGAGAGTCAGATCAGAGCAGCAGGGGTCTGGTCAGACTAAATTCTACAAAGGGAATTGCCGTTAGTTTCAGAGATGTCCATTTATACCTACGCCTTTCTCAGCTTGTGCTCCTATATATTGGGGCAGGTAGGAGCTCAGGAATACGTCGGTACCTTCCAGTTCTTAGGACAGTGTAAGCAACCAGCCTCATCCTTCTTCGTGTGCTAAGTATGGTAAAGACCATTTTGGGGAGTGTTCTATAGGGAAGTGGGGCAATTTTGGTTGTGGCAAGTTGGGCCACATACTTAGAGACTGTCCATATTGTAGATAGCAGAGATGTGATGCCCATCCCCAGAGTCAGGCTACCAGCGCCCCGCCTCCCGCAGCCTGTCCAGTTCCTCCTCAGGGTGCTTCATCTACTACTACTGGCAATCAACGCCAGAATTATTTTTATGCTATACCACCTGGTCAGGAGTAGGAGGACTCTACCGATGTTGTCACTGGTATGATCTGTGTTTTCTTTTTTGATATCTATGTGTTTATGGACCTCAGTTTGAGTTTTTCTTATGTGACACCTCTAGTTGTTGTAAATTTTAAAACGGATCCTGAATTAATTTTTGAGCCTATTTTGGTTTCTACTCTGGTAGGAGAGTCTGTCATTGCTAAGCGGGTGTATAAGAAATATCCCATTACTGTCTTACATTGGGTTATGTATGCTGATTTGATTGAGCTAGAAATAGTTGACTTTGATATCATTCTGGGTATGGATTGGCTTCACTCATTCTATGCGTCTATTGATTGTCGTGCTCGTATGGTCAAGTTTTAGTTTCCTAATAAACCTATCCTCGAATGGTCTGGGAGTTCTATGATTCCTAAGGGTCGTTTCATATCCTATCTCAAAGCTAGAAAGTTGATTTCCAAGGGTTGCATCCACCATTTGGTTTGGGCTAAAAACACTAAGTCTGAAACCCCAACCATTCAGTCAATTAATGTTGTTAATGAGTTTCTTGATATCTTTCTGGAAGATCTCCCTGGAATACCTCTTGATAGAGAGATAGAGTTCGGGATTGACCTTCTTTCTGATAATCAGCCTATTTTTATTCCTTCATATCGCATGGCTCCCGTGGAACTTAAAGAGTTAAAGGAGAAATTGAAAGATCTTTTAGATAAAAGTTTTATCAAACCTAATGTGTCCCCGTGGGGTGCACCTTTTCTGTTTGTGTGTAAGAAAAATGGTTCTTTGCGGATGTGTATTGATTACCGATAGCTTAATAGGGTTACTATCAAGAATAAATATCTGTTTCCTCAAATTGATGATTTATTTGATCAATTGCAAAGGGAGAGCTACTTTTCGAAGATAGACCTTAGATCCGGTTATTGCCAACTTAAGGTTAGGGAATGTGATATCCCCAAGACAGCCTTTCGAAATTGTTACGATCATTTTGAATTTCTAGTGATGTCTTTTAGGTTAACTAATGCTCCAGCGGCTTTCATGGATCTTATAAACGGTGTATTCCAGCCATATCTGGATTTATTTATAATAGTGTTCCTTGATGATATTCTTATTTACTCCCGAAGAAAGGGTGATCATGCGGATCATCTCCAAATCTTGTTGGAAACTCTTTAAGCTTATCGGTTGTATGCTAAGTTCAGTAAGTGAGAGCTCTGGCTAAACTCTGTAGCCTTTTTGGGTCATGTTGTTTCTTCCGAAGGTATTAGAGTTGATCCTCAAAAGATAGAGGCTATAAAGAGTTGGCCTAGACCTATTTCTCCTTTTGATATCTGAAGTTTCTTGGGTCTAGCTGGTTATTATCATCGATTTATTGAAGGGTTTTCATCTATTACGTCTCCTATGACCCATTTGAAACAAAAGAAAGTGAAGTTTCTGTGGTCCGAATCTTGCGAGAAGAGTTTTCAGGAGTTGAAGACTCGACTCACATCAGCCCCTATGCTGACTTTTCCAAACGATGTTGATGGTTTTGTGGTGTATTGTGATGCTTCCAGAGTCAGTTTGGGTTATGTATTGATGCAAAAAGGCAAGGTTATAGCTTATGCTTCAAGGCATCTAAAGTCTCACAAGAAGAATTATCCTACCAATGACCTTGAATTAGCTGCCGTGGTTTTTTCTTTGAAAATTTGGAGACATTATTTGTATGGTGTCTATGTCTACGTATTCACAAACCATAAGAGCTTGCAGTATGTATTCACCCAAAAGGAGTTGAATCTTAGGTTGAGACGATGGTTAGAATTGTTGAGATTTTATGATATAAGCGTGCTAT
>NW_025840071.1:0-1068 GCF_002878395.1 Capsicum annuum | reverse complement strand
CACCCCCAAAACCTTGGGCTATAGCACGCTGATTTGGCTCGAAAATTCCCCATTCACACTATTAAGGTCGTTTGTCTACTAAAAATGGCCCTAAAAATTTTAAAAGACCACATTGGGATTATCCCCAACAACCCTGGCATGCTCTGGTCAATTTTCAGCTTACAGCATGCCCGAACCCCAAGCTCACCCCGAAAACCATGGGCTATAGCACACTGATTTGGCTCAAAATTGCCTCGTTCTCGCCCTTTCGCATGTTTGTCCACCCAAATAGCCATAAAAAATTAAACGGACCACACTAGGATCCTGGCATGCCCCTGTCAATATTTGGCTTACTGCACGCCCAAACGCTATGCCAACCCCAAAAACCATGAGATATAGCAGACCGATATACTCCAAAAATGCCCTGTTCGTGCTGTTTTGCCTGTTTGTCCACCCAAATGACGACGAAAAATGAAACGGACCATGCTAGGATTATCCCCAAACTCCTTAGCATGCCCCGATCAATTTTTAGCCCACAGCATGCTCGGACCTCGGGCATACCCCCAAAAAGTCTATAGCATATCAATTTAGCCTAAAAATATCCCGTTCATGCCATTTCTACGGTTGTTCTGCCTAAATGGCCATGAAAAATTAAACGGACCACACTGGAACGATCCCCAACCTCCCTGGCATGGCCCGATCAATTTTTGACCCATAGCACACCGGACCCTTGGCCCACCCCCAACACTATGGGCTATAGCACACCAATTTTTCCCATAAATGTCCCCTTCGAATTGTTTTCCCTGTTTGCCCAACCAAATGGTCACGAAAAATTAAACGGACCATACTGGGATGATCCCCAACCTGCCTGACATGCCCTGATCAATTTTTGGCCCACACCACACCCAGGAAATGGGCTCACGCCCAAAAATATAAGCTATAGCGCACCGATTTGGCCCAAAAATACCCCGTTCGCATCGTTCCACCTGTTTGTCTACCCAAAGCCACAAAAAATTAAATGGACCACACTGGGATGATCCCAAACAACCCTGGAAAAAATCTCAATCAATTTTTGGCCCTCAGCATGCT
>NW_025840070.1:0-1452 GCF_002878395.1 Capsicum annuum | reverse complement strand
ATGTCAGTTAGTTATAGTTCATGCATATGAACCCTTGCATTCAGCTTACCTTGCTTGTGTACCAGTACATTCTCACATACTAACGTATACTTTTCTTTTGTGCTATGGTATTTTATACCATAGGTTTAGAAGCACGAGCTCTAGAGCATCCTTAGTAGATCAGCCGTTCAGCAGACAGACTAGCAGTGAGTCCTCATTATTCGAGGATGTTATTATTTGATTATTTCATTATTTTAGTACTTAGTTTATTTTAGCAGTTAGAGTTAGTTGGGGACGTGTCCCATCAACTCCTTTTTTAGACAGTTTAGAGGCTTTTAGACTATATATTCAGACTTCAGTATTTTCAGTTATTTCATTTGTTTTGGTATTGTTATACCACCTTTATTATTATTATTATTATTATTATTCAGTTTTGAACCTTATGGCCTTCCAGCCTTTTTTTGTATTTATACAGTATATTATGCAGTGCTCAGTTATTAATATCAGTCATGGGTTAGCTTGTGGTCCTTCGGGGCCTAGAGCACCGTGTGACATTTCGGGTACCATATTTAGGGCGATACAAACTTGGTATCAGAGCCTAAGGTTCAATAGTGTCCTAGGAAGTCTAAAACCCGCATCTAGTAGAGTCTTATGCATGGGTGTGTTGCGTGCCCTATTTATGTACAAGAGGCTATAAGATATTTTAGAAACAGTTTCTTTTCTTTCAGTATTCATGTCGTGCCATTGAGCATGAGCTTAAATTTAACTCTCAGTCTAATCCGTTTCTCCCTTTTCACCTAAAGAACATGCCTCTCAAAAGAAGAAATAGAAATCAGTCAGCCCTCAACCCGTCAAAGAAGATCCCTTGGACAAACATGTCTCTCATGCAGAGTTCATAGCTGCATTCACTACTCTTACCAACTCAGTTGATACTCAAAATGAATGGCCAGCTACTGTTCCAGCAAACCCAGTGGCCAATACTACTGCAGTTAGGATTCGGGACTTCACCCAAATGAATCCTCCAACCTTTTTCGGGTCTAAGTCAGATGAGGACCCTCAAGAATTCCTTGATCAGGTTCAGAAGGTTACATATATCATGGAGGTTACTACTATTGAGAGTGCTGAGCTAGTTACATATCAGTTGTAGGATATGTCTCACATATGGTTCAAACAGGGGAAAGCCGAGAGGGCTATAGATGCAGGGCCTATTGAGTGGGAGGAGTTTTCTACTACCTTCTTAGATCGATTCTTTCCTCTAAAGCTGAGAGAAGCTAAGGTGTTATAGTTTATCAACCTCAGGAAGGGAAACATGATAGTGAAAGAGTTTTCTCTTAAGTTTACTCAACTTTCTAGAAATGCTCCTCATGTAGTGGCAGACAACATGAATAAGATGAGTAAGTTTGTTTCTAGAGTGAATGATAGTATAGTCAATAAGTATAGATCTGTAATGCTAATTAGTGAGATAGACATAGC
>NW_025840069.1:0-2748 GCF_002878395.1 Capsicum annuum | reverse complement strand
CATGATTTTTATTTGATTTTTATGAATTTGAAGCATGAACCCATATCTTATGATGATGATTATGAAATCTTGATTTTTATGATTTTGAAAGATGAATTTACATGTGTGGTGATATAAAGCATGAATCTTGAATGATATTTATCATGATTTTGATATTTGGGTCATGAATCCCCATTGGAAATTGTGTTTTTTTTAAAGTGTGTATTATAAGCACGTTGATGTTGAATATTTGAGATATTTTGAATGATTTGACCTTTTGGTCTTAATGGAGTTGTTTTGAACTCGAGTGTGAAACAAATCCACAACGTGGTTGATTTTGATAGATGGGAAGCATGATGGCTCCCGATGTATATTTACATATTACTGAAATTATTTTGTTGTGGATTGTCTTTGAAATGATCTGAGCTAAGTCCGGGAGAAATCTTTAGAACCAAGTGGGAGGTATAAAGCGACCTTACTTTCCTAGAACTACGTGCCCCCGTAAGAGTGAGCCTGAGACTGATTTATATAGTGATCACTAGTTTGTGTGGATTTGATATCGATAGTCCTACTCCGATGGCAAGGATAGGACGGCTCTCCCCAACGTGGGTTGTACGTTGGACTCCATGTAGCTCACATAGTTTATGTCGGTTATAGGATCTCCCAGTGTGTGTATTTCCTTGTGTCTATGGTGAATGGTGAAGTGATTTGAAAGTGGAATTTTGAAAGTTTTTCTTTTAAAAGATTTAAATGATATTTACATTATGAGAATTGATATTCTTGATGAACTGAAAGTGATTGACAAATTATATGATGACTCACATGTGTTATTGTACTTATTTCATCCTCTCATGATTATGATAATTTTCTTCGGGCTATGTGAGTCTTTCATACATCCTGCATATTTCTTATAAATATTTATGATATGATGTTTATACAACTGCATACACCCCCATACTCGGTTTCTTTCCATGGTACTGACCCACATCTTCGGATGTAGGCTGCATTTGCTCAGAATATAGGTTCAGGTGCTCAGTTCCAGGTTCGACTATGATTCTTCGGGCACGCTGTTCTACATCCTCTATTGTGGTGAGTCCTCATGTTCCAAGGACGTGATGTCTAATGTTGGTTTCACGAAATTATTTACATTTGATAACTGAGTATGAGTCAGTTGGGGCATGTCTCAATGGTTTGCTGGTTTTTATTGATTTTCTTAGAGGCTTGTCAGACTAGTACAGATGTTAGGAGTTGACTAATAAGTCGTATTTTGTTATCTTTCTGAAATTATTTTATTCTTGGATGATGATTACTCTGTTGATATTGAGGGTTGTTTATAGAAACCCCATTGATTTGTGTTGAACTGAATGAAAATGGCTCAAAGGGTTAGCTTGGGGCTACTCATAGCCTCAAGCACCGTTTGACGCTCTGGGACCCATTTTTTGGGGCGTTACATCCGCCCCTGAGTACTGTTATTATACTTCTATTTGCTTGTGTAAGAGATTTTAACTATGTTTAAGAAACATGGTTAAGTCAAGTAAGTGTCATTTTGATTTTGTAGTATAATTCGCGTGCTTGAATGCTACCTCTTGTGCCTGTAAGGTCTGCGTACACGTCTGCGTACACAACGCCTCTCTTGACGCAACTTGTGGGATTACGCTTATCTTTTATGAAAGAAAGTGATTTGAAAGCCTCATTTAAGATGTTGTTGTTATTGAATGCTACCTCTTGTGTGCCTTAGTTGAATCCCGGAGATAGTATTGTTATTACTCTTCCGTTTGCTCGTGAAAGAGACTTTAAATATTTTCAATAAACATGGTTATGTTAGATCTACCTGTGCAGGTACTGCGGTTGGTCCTGTGGTATATACAAATTACGGGCGTGAGGAGGATTACGCAACATTGAGAGAAATGGGAGTTAATGTATCGAATACTGTTGTATTGGCTAGATATGGGAAGATATTCAGGGGAGACATTGTACATAATGCTTATGCTGCGGGTGCGATAGGGGTGTTAATTTTTACTGATAAGGACTATGGCGGCGAAAGATGGTTTTCGGATGATAAGTAGATGCCACCAAGTGAAGTTCAAGTTGGATCAGTGTATGATGGAATTGGTCATCCTACAACACCGGGTTGGCCTAGTACCGGTGAATATGAGAGATAGTCGGACGAGGAAGTGGAGAATAAGTCATCGTCAGAAGTAATTTGTCATTGTGCATATCATCATAGAGAGTGGCGGAGTCAGGAATCTTAGCGAAGGGGATTCAATTGAACCCCTCAACGGCCGTACCTTTAGCTCCGTCACTGGAGAGAGAACTTCTAGTGCTTTTTACTTTTGTTCTATTTAGGTCTATGATGAGCTTAAACGGAGGGATATGGTTAGTGAGGATTCATTTAGCTGAGTAGCCGACTCTAACTTGTGTGGGATTGAGGCATAGTTGTTGTTGTTGTTGTTGTTGTCACCGTTGTGTTGTTATCATTGTTATGTATCATCATGTAGCAGGAGTACTAGGCTACAAATCAATATGGGATTGTCGAGTAGTGGTTATTCCTGTAGTCATTGTTATTCTTCTCATTGTTGTTCTGTATTTTACGTGAATAGGAGTACTAGTTTTTGTTCTTGTTGTTGTTGTCGTCGTGAATAGGAGTACTAGTCGACAAATCAATTTGGGATTGTTGAATGGATGTGAGTTTTGCAGGGACAGCAAGTCATAAGCACAATCCAACAGAGAGAAAAACAAACATATAGAGAGCAGTGAGGTATTCCACAG
>NW_025840068.1:0-2039 GCF_002878395.1 Capsicum annuum | reverse complement strand
AAATTGTTTTTGAATTTTGATTTTCAAAGATAATACGTCTTAATAAAAAAAAAAATACTAAACCAAAGTAAGGGGCATTTTGCCAATTATGAAAAAGTTTAGGCATTTTTCTTTTGTATTTTTTTTAAAAGAAGCCAATTCAAGAAACCTATTTCTTTTTATATCCAGAGAATTTTCTTTAGTCTAAATGGGATTAATTAACACATGAACAGAAAAAAAATATCTAAATACGAAAAGACTTGTTTTCAAAAGATTAACATCAAGTTTATTTTTTATTCTTTATTTTTGTAAAAAAGAAATAACGTGGATAGGGAAATTTGAAGAAGTAAAGGTAGAGCCGTCAATATGGGCCAAGACCCGGTGGATCAGCCCAGCCCGACTTGTATTTGATGGATGGGCTTCAATTTTTGCAGCTCATTTAAGAACAGGGCTTTTTAGTTCGGCCTAGATCAGCCCATGGCCCGTAGGACTTGAGGAATGTGGGTTGGGCTAACCCGTGGGCCGGCCCGTCAGTCAAATAATAAATAATTTAAAAATAAAATAAAATACTGAAAAATAATAAAAGAGTTAAAAAAACAATTAAGTCCAATGGTGACCATTGAACGGTTCCACTAACAAAGAAAATGGAAACTGGAAAGTTTCCTACTTTCCTATCTAATAAATAATAAAATAATTAAATATCTACCACTAAAACATAAAGAGTACATTGTACTCTTCACTTTCCTAATTTCCTTAGTTCAGCTAGCCGCCTCCTCTTCACTATATCTCCGTCACCGCGTCATCAGCTTTCAACCGTGATGTTTCCTATTGAGTAGTGCCATCTCTTCGTTTTCTTCCTACTTTGGGTGATTCGAGCTCTGGCTCCCTTTTGATTAACAAACATTAATACTATGTGTTATTGTATGATAAATATTTATGTTTATTAACAGTGTAAAATTAAATAATAAAATATTATTTTTTAAAAAATGGGCTGACCCGTGAGACTCGCAGCCCAGAGGGTAATAGCGTGAGCTTGGTGTTTTTTGGCCCGTCATTTAAATGGGTCAGCGCAGCTTAACCTGTCAAACTCAAAGCCCGTATGGACTAGCCCAAATGGGCTGTGCCAACCCGTATTGACAGCACTAAGTAAAGGAAAGAAAAGAAGATAAAAATAAAAATGGCAACAACTTAGAAAATTTATCTAGATTAATTAATTAAGAGTGTGTTTGGTATGAAGGAAAACATTTTCTGAAAAATGTTTTTCAATTTTCTCATGTTGGTTGGCTTAAACATTTTACAAAATATTTTCCAAATCAACTTATTTTCCTCAAATCTAAGAAAAATGACTCCCATAAAAAAATAAGTAAAACATTTTTCAAAACTCTCTTTCAACCTCTTTCTCAAGATGAAATATTCCTACAACTCCCAAAATCACCCACAACCCACCCCAATACCCAATCCTACCCCGACTCTCAATCCTCTACTACCCCCACCCCCATCACCCCCAATCCAAAAAATATATTTAATTTTTAAAAAAATATTTTAATTGTTTTTCTTACCCCATCCTCTAGTCCGACCTCCACTCTCTACCAACTCCCTCCAAAAAAAATATTTAATTTTTTAGAATAAATTTAAATTTTTTTTCTTACCCCACCCCTACCACCTCCTCCCCCAGAAAAATTAATTTTTTAAATTAATTTTTTTAAAAAAAATTCAAATTTTTTTTCTTACCTTACCCCTACCACCTATTCTGACCTCCCTCACCTCCCCCTACCCATACACACATACCCTAGCCCCTCCTCCTCACAAAAAACAATAATTAATTTTTTAATTTTTTTTTAAAAAAAATTTAAAACCTTTTTCTTACTCGCCCTTCTTATCCTATTCGTGCTCATTATTTTTTATTAAATATATACAAATACTTTTAGAAAATATTTTTCTACTTGCATAAAACACAAGAATATAAATAAGAAATAACATATTTTTCTAGAAAATATTTTCCTCCATATTGAACACACCTTAAAAAAAGTATTTTTCGGGGTCAAAAATTATTTTTATAA
>NW_025840067.1:0-9772 GCF_002878395.1 Capsicum annuum | reverse complement strand
ACAGATTCTGCGTAGAGGGCCTTGCGTAGCTTGTTCTACAGCCACCTTAAAAATGACTAACAGCAGCAAAAGACAAGTGAAAACCCTGTAAATAAACATGAACATTACCATATTAACTCAACAAGAAATGCTTATGCCTTTCTTTATTTAGGCAAAAGCTGCATTAATGTGGTTTATAAAAAAGAACACTTCTTCATGTTTTCCCATATCTGGGCCCTTACAGCAATAGCATAGCTTATCTTTTACAGTACTCATTTTACATTCCTTTTACATCCAAAAAGATGAAATTTTTCCACAATCCATTAAATTCTCTTTCAGTCATTCCATCAAACACCTTCCATGCAAATCACGAGTTACTTTAATCTTCACATAGAATATGCCTTTTTTGTTAGTGCATTTGTGGTAGTGAACTGATTCCCCTGTAAAGGGTATTGAGTCAATTACTCTGTGAAGCATTTATTGGAAGTTTCAGCTTAATTAAAGTAGAAAGAATTTTCAAGAAAGTGACAAAGAAAATGGTGTATCTTTTTTAACTTTTTATGAAAAGATAAAAGAAAAAGCAATAAAAACATAAATTTAACACAATTTTTTATTTAATACCTTTTCAAAAATTAATTGATTGTTAAATTATAAGGGTAACTTTGAAAAAAAAATTAATGATTCACTTAGTTTGAAACACTAATAAATACCCTAATAATTTACTTATTCCAAAATTGAGAGAGCATGTTGTAAGGGCCCTAGAGTGGAAACAACACGAAAAAATAATGAAAAGATTGTTCTTTTTTTTTTTTATAACAAATCTTCGGGATACCTGTCATTTTCTATCAGCAACAGATATCAGGTAGCTTCATCTACCAAGATTAGGACAAATTAGAAGAACCACCTAGTGTATTTTATCTCCACTGAAATTTGAACATGAGACCTCAGGCTCTCAACCCGCTTCATTGATCACTAAGCCACCCTTAGATACGAAAAGATTGTTTTTATTATACTATGTTAGCAAAATTCACGTTCATAATATGTAATCATACCTTTTAACTTGGGGCTTTGATAGGTGACAAAAGAATTTTAAAATGAGCTCTGTGTAACATAAATTTTAATTATTGAGTGGAGGTGACAATTGATTAAGAAAGTTGGAAAAGTTTAAAAATAACCCACAAGTTTTTTAATTTATACTTTGATCCAATGTAAAATATAATATAACTACAAATGGAGGGGAAAAAAGCATGTTTCTCTCTCTTCTCATTTATTGGAGTTTTCTCTCTCTTTGCGATTTTTGTTGTTCATTGTTGTTTCATCATCTTCTTCTTCATTATCATCATCTTCTTCTTCTTTATCATCTCTTCTTGTTCATCATCATCTTCTTATTGTTGAACATTATTGTTGTTACCGCTACTGTTGCTACTTGATCAATTTTTTTAGATCAAATTTTATTTGTATATCACTTGGGCATTACTTATAGGTGATTCTAGTAAGTAAAATTATAATTTTTAATTGAATTTCTCATCTGGGTATCTGTTGCTGCTGTTTTTTCAACAATGGATAAAACATGTAACGTGAATCTAACAGATGAGTAATCTGCTGCAACATATATGACTAATTTATTGCGTAGATTAATAATCTGTTGCAACATATATGACTAATCTATTGCGCAAATTAGTAATCTATTGTAACATCTATGACTAATCTGTTGCGCAGATTAGTAATCTATTGTAACATATATGACTAATCCATTGCAACATATATGACTAATCTCTTGCAACAGATTAGTCATATGTTGTAACAAATTACTCACTTATTGTAACAAATGACTCATATGTTAGATTCATGTTGCAGGTTCTATCCATTGTAGCAGTAGCAGATATAAAAAATAAAAAATTCAGCAAAATCATAATTATACATACAAAATCACCTATGAAGTAATGTCCAAGTGATATACGAACAAAATTTGACCTATAAAAATCCAAAAATTTCAATAGGGGCACAACGAATAAGTGAAATACATGAAAAATTTCATGAAACGGGTAAAGAAGACAAAAATAGTATACTATACATCAAATGCAAAAGGATCAAGGGGACAAACGTTTGAGCTCTCCTAAAAACGTTTAAGTTTCCTAGTATTTTAATTACTTTCTAATGGATGACCCATCTGTTATAACAGATTTTCTATCTGTTTGATAATTTCCAACAGATAAATCATTTATTGCAACATGTTAGTCATCTGTTGATTCAAATTAAGCAATTATTAGTAATAACTAAATTGATTTAACTAAAATTAAAGACAAGTCTTTAAGACAATGAGACAAACATTTGAGTTCTCCTAAAAATATTTGAGTTCCCTAGTATTTTAATTATTTTCCAACAGATGACCTATTTGTTCCAACAAGTTAGTCATCTGTTGCAACAAATGCTTATAACAAGTTAGTCACTTGTTGATTCAAATTAAGCAATTATTAATGATTATTAAATTGATTTAATTAAAATTGAAGACAAAGGGAAATCGTTTGAGTTCTCCTAAAAAACATTTGAGTTTTAGTATTTTAATTATTTTTCAACACATATTTTGTCTATTTAATAATTTTCAACAGATGAGTCATGTGTTGTAACAACTTAGTCATCTGTTGCAACAGATGTCTATATCTGTTTGATAATTTTCTATAGATGAATTAGTTGTTGCAACAAGTGAGTCATCTGTTGCAACAAATGTCTATATCTGTTTGGTCATTTGCAACAGATGTTTTTATCTGTTTGGTCATTTCCAACAGATTACTCATCTGTTGTAATATGTTAGTCATCTATTGATTCAAATTAAATCATTATTAGTAATAACTAAATTGATTACTAAAATTAAAGATGAATTAGTAAGTTCAATTATGATTTCAATTAATCTCATAGTAATTACATAATCAATTAAGTGTTTCATACTGAGTAGAATGATTAATTGACCAATTTTATTTGAAATAATTCAAATTAAACCATTATTAGAAATAACTATATTGATTTAACTAAAATTAAATATGAATTAGTAAGTTCAATTACGATTTCAATCAATCTCATAGTAATTACATGATCAATTAAGTGCTTTATCCTTAGTAGAATAATTATTTGACCAATTTTATTTGGAATGATTCAAATCAAGCCATTATTAGAAATAACTATGTTGATTTAACTAAAATTAAACATGAATTGATGTGTTCACTTACAATTTCAATTAATCTCATAGTAATTACATGATTAACTAAGTGTATTCGTTCCGAGTAGAGTGATCAATCGACCAATTTTATTTGAAATGATTCAAATTAAGTCACTATTAATAATAACTAAATTGATTTAACTAAAATTAACTATGAACTTACAATTTTAGTTAATCTCATAGTAATTGAATGATCAACTAAGTGTATTCATCATGAGTAGAGTGATCAATTGACCAATGTTATTTGAAATGAATCAAATTAAGCCATTATTCGTAATAACTAAACTGATATAACTAAAATTAAAGATGAATTGATAAGTTCACTTACAATTTTAATTAATCTCATAAGTTCACTTACAATTTTAATTAATCTCATAGTAATTACATGATCAACTATGTGTATTCATCCTGAGGAGAGTGATCAATCGACCAATTTTATTTGAAGTGATTCAAATTAAGTCATTATTAGTAATAACTAAATTAAAGATGAATTGATAAGTCCACTTATAATTTCAATTAATGTATTCGTCCTTAATAGAATGATCAATTGATAAATTTTATTTGAAATGATTCAAATTAAGCAATTAGTAGTAGTAATTAAATTGATTTAACTAATATTAAAGACAAGACCTTAGACAAGGAGACAAATATTTGAGTTTCTTAAAAATATCTCAGCTTTAGTATTTTAAATTATTTTCCACCATATGTCCTATATGTTTGATAATTTTCAACAGATGAGTCATATGTTGCAACAACTTAGTCATATGTTGCAACATATGTCTGTATTTGTTTGATAATTTTCAATAGATGAGTCATTTATTGAAACAAGTTAGTCATCTGTTGCAACATATATCTATATTTATTTGGTCATTTCCAACAAATATCTTTATCTGTTTGGTCATTTTCAACAGATTACTCATCTTTTGTAACATGTTAGTCATCTATTGATTCATATTAAACCATTATATTAGTAATTACTAAATTGATTTAACTAGAATTAAACATAAATTAATAAGTTCAATTACAGTTTCAATTAATCTCATGGTAATTACACAACCAACTAAGTGTGTTCGTCCTGAGTAGAGTGATCAATTGACCAATTTTATTTGCAATGATTCAAACCAAGCCATAATTAGAAATAACTATATTGATTTAACTAAAATTAAAGATGAATTAGTAAGTTCACTTTCAATTTCAATTAATTTTATAATAATTACATGATCAACTAAGTGTTTCGTCTTAAGTAGAATGATCAATTGATCAATTTTATTTGAAATAATTAAAATTGAGCAATTATTAGTAATAACTAAATTGATTTAACTAAAATTTAAAGATGAATTGATAATTTAATTACGATTTCAATTAATATCATAGTAATTACATGATCATCTAAGTGTATTCGTCTTGAGTAAAGTGTTAATTGACGAATTTTATTTGAAATGATTCAAATTAAGACATTATTAGTAATAACAACATCGATTTAACTAAAATTAAAGATGAATTGATAAGTTCAATTACGACTTCAATTATTCTCATATTAATTACACGATCATCTTAGTGTGTTCGTTCTGAGTAGAGTGATCAATTGACTAATTTTATTTGAAATGATTCAAATTAAGTCATTATTAGTAATAGCTAAATTGATTTAATAATTTCAATTTCAATTAATCTAATAGTAATTACATGATCATTTAAGTGTATAACCAATTGCAACAGATTTAACCTGTTGCAACAGATGAGTCATCTGTTGAAAATTATCAAACAGATATACACATATGTTGCAACAGATTGGTCATCTGTTGTAACAAATGTCTTTATCTGTTGGTCATTTCCAACAAATAATCAATCTGTTGCAATAAATGACTTTATCTGTTTGTCATTTCCAACAGATTACTAATTTGTTGCAATAGACAACTAATCTGTTGCAATAAATGTCTTTATCTGTTTGGTTATTTCAACATATTACTAAGTTGTTGCGAAAGACGATTAATCTGTTGCAATAAATACCTTTATCTACTTGGTCATTTCCAATAGATTACCTATCTGTTGCAACGGATGGGTCATCTGTTATCAATCTATCTTTAACTTTGTTGTAATAGTAAATAATCTTGTATTGTTATTTAATTTTAGTCTATGACCTTACTCTCAATCAAACACTTTCTTTCTTGTAATTGACTCTTTCCACTCCCGAACACTCAAAAACCTACACCTCTCAACATCTTAAAAAAATAGCAGAATGAAAAAAAATAAGAATAAACTCAGTCGATCAAATATAGATTTTCTCATTAATTACATAAAAAATATTTGCAACATTAGGTTAGACCCGATAAAATAAATTACATATGATCAAAAAAATATATAACCTAATTATTATTATTATTATTATTATTATTATTATTATTATTATTATTATTATTATTATTATTATTATTATTATTATTATTATTATTATTATTATTATTATTATTATTATTATTATTATTATTATTATTGTCAATCGAAAATCCATTGAGCAGCAGACCCTTCAGCCTTCGAATCCCACGAAGCACCCTTGCTCTCACGGCGCCCAACTCTCACTCGAGTTCATGAACCAACCTTTCAAGTTCCTACACGGTGTCAAGCAGAATCCCTCAGCGGATGTTTAACAAAAAAAAAAGTGAAACTTAACTAGAAAATAGATGTATGTTAATAATTTTTATATTAGAACAAGAAAACAAAACATACCTCAACGGATGAATAAGAAATTTATTTTTGAAAGAGAAGTGATTGAAGATATAATGGTGTTTTTATGCAAGACAAGATGCAAGAAATAGAGCTGAGGAGACTTATTTATAAAAGATTGAATGAGTGAGTAGTGCAGTGTGTTAGGAAAAATCATGATCGTTCACCTCTTTTTTTAATAATTATACATCTCTTAATCAAATCAAACTTGGTGACTTTTCGATTATTTAAATTAAAAAATAGATTTAAATACAAGAAAGGTGAAAAGTCATAACTTTTCAGCTTTTTGGTATTTTAGTTATTTAAATTAAATAGCTACAAAATTGTGTTTATCATATTTTTTTCATATTATTTATTTACGAATTATTTTTTTAATTAAATGATCGAAAAGTCATGACTCTTGAGTTCTTCCAACATATGATCTATTTGTTGCAACATATGATTCATCTGTTGCAACAGATTGTTCATTTGTTGAAAAAATAAATCAATAGCAAGATTTATTCAATAGAAACAATAACAAATCATCATTTATCAATACACCATTTTTACCATGAGATTAATTGAAATCGTAATTGAACTTACTAATTCATCTTTAATTTTAGTTAAATTAATACAGTTATTTCTAATGATGGCTTAGTTTGAAATTTCAAATAAAATTGATCAATTGATCACTTTACTCAGGATGAACATACTTAACTGATCGTGTAATTACCATGAGATTAATTAAAACTGTAATTGAACTTATTAATTCATATTTTATTTTAGTTAAATCAATTTAGTTATTACTAATAATGACTTAATTTGAATCAATAGATGACTAACATGTTACAATAGATGAGTAATCTGTTAGAAAAGACTAAACAGTTAAAGACATCTGTTGAAAATGACCCAACAGATATAGACATCTATTGCAACATATGACTAACCTATTGCAATAACTAACTAATCTATTGAAAGTTATCAAATAAATAAAGATATCTGTTGCAAAAGACGATTAAATTGTTGCAACATATGACTCAGCTGTTGAAAATTATCAAATAGACAAGATATGTATTGAAAAATAATTTAAAATACTAAAACTCAAATGTTTTTAGGAGAACTCAAACATATGTCCCCTTGTCTAAGGTCTTGTATTAAAGACTTGTTTTCAATTTTAATTAAATTAATTTAGTTATTATTAATAATTACTTAATTTGAATCAACAAATGACTAACCTATTATAAACATCTGTTGCAACAAATATGTCATCTGTTGGAAAATAATTAAAATACTAGGAAACTCAATTATTTTTAGGAGAACTCAAATGTTTGTCCCATTGTCTTAGAGACGTCTTTAATTTTAGCTAAATCAATTTAGTTATTACTAATAATTGCTTAATTTGAATCAACAGATGACTAACATGTTGCATCAGATGATTCATCTGTTGGAAATTATCAAACAAATAGAAAATTTGTTGTAACAGATGGGTCAACTATTAGAAAGCAATTAAAATACTAGGAAACTTAAACATTTTTAGGAGAACTCAAACGTTTGTCCCCTTGATCCTTTTGCATTTGATGTATGATATATCATTTTTGTCTTCTTTACCTGTTTCATGAAATTTTTTATGTGTTTTACTTATTCGTTGTGCCCCCGTTGAAATTTTTGGAATTTTTTAGGTCAAATTTTGTTCGTATATCACTTGAACATTACTTCATCGGTGATTTTGTAAGTAAAATTATGATTTTTGTTGAATTTCTTATTTGGTGTATCTACTACTGCTATAATGGATAGAACCTGCAACATGAATCCAATATATGAGTCATTTGTTGCAACAAGTGAGTAATCTGTTGCAACATATGACTAATCTGTTACAACAGTCTATTACAACAAATGACCCATATGTTGGATTCATGTTACAATTATGAATCTAACAAATGAGTAATTTGTTGCAACATATGACACATCTGTTGCAATATATTACCCATACGTTATTGCAACATATGACTCATCTGTTGCAATAAATTACTCATCTATTGCAACATATTAGTCATATATGTTGCAACAGATTACTAATCTACACAACAGATTAGTCATAAATATGTTGCAACAGATTACTAATTTGTGCAACAGATTAGTCATATATGTTGCAACGGATTACTCATCTATTGGATTCACGTTACATGTTTTATCCATTGTTGAAAAAACATCAGTAGCAGATACATCCAGATGAGAAATTCAACTAAAAAATAACAAACATAACAAAAATAACAAAAAACATAAAAAAATAACAAACACCAACAAATCAAGTTCCTCATTTTCGTCATAACTTAAAAGCCCTAATTTTTTACTTATGAAAATAAAAAAAAATGATGAAGAACTCGAAGTTGTTGTCGCCAGAGAATTTTGTCACATCGACTGACGGTTGAAAGTAAAAAAGGAATGGGCAAGAACTCAAAACTATTTGTTGCCAGAGGTTGAAATTGCACAAAATTGACGGGAGAAATTTGGAAAGTTGTTGGTTGGGAGAAGTTAGAGAGAGAGACTATCGAGAGAATGAGAGAAGAGAGATTGATTTGCAGAGAGAGGGGAAAGTTTTGTGGTTGTGGGTTGATTTGTATTTTTGAAAAGATTAAAAAGTTTGAAAAATATTAATCAAGTCCACAATTAACCTAATTAAGTTTCTTAATTATGTTTGATCCTTTAAGTTGTTCAATGTCACCAATCCTTCATTCAAGACTTAAAGACTGTCTTTCCTTCAATTTTCTCAAGTAACAATGGACCAATTATTATCAAGATTTTTGAATTATAGCAAAAATAACTTTGATTTTGAGAATATTCAACGTCAACAATCTTGGAGGCCTCGTCTTCAAAACATTCCTGAAGTTAATTAACAACAGAGGCAAATCTAAAATTTATAATCAGTTTACGTATTCAGAATGAGCCTATTAGATATACACACGACGAACATAATATATTTTATACATGTATTTATGAATCTAAAAGAAAAATGAATTATTCCCTTTTTGTTTATACTTTTTTAGGTTTTAGGTGATGTGCCCATTTATTTGATGATATTGTAAAGAAATTAACAAAATTTGTTGTATAAAGTTGACTATTTATTTTGAAAGTTTTTGAATATAAATAAATCTATATTTGTTTAGATCAAACATTTGTAGTTCAGAATTTATTTCCAATTAAGTTTTAGATATTCATATTCATAATATGATTTTCCTCAAATTCATTAAAAATTCATATAGGATTTTTGCATGCTTTTTTTTTGTTATGATAGAATATACATATTGAGACTTTTCTGTAATCACTTGACCTAATGGCGTATATAATAACCGTTAACACAAATATGAGTTTGTTTTATTCCCTAATGAGTTGTGATTTGTCTTACTAAATTTGATTACATTTAAATTGTTAATCATAAATTCATAAAACGATAAAGTTACTGTCATGTGACCAGGATAATTATGGGTTCAACTCGTAAAATCGTCTCTTGCAGAGCTGCATGGTAAGGCTACGTACAATATACTCTTATGGTCCGACCCTTCTCCCAATCTTGTGTATACAGGGGCGGACCTAGGTTGAAAATTTTGGTGCTCTGACAGTTGTTAAATTCGACCCAGAATAGGTATAATTATATAACAAACGTATAAAAATTGATATAAGCTGGAAAAAAGCACCCATAAAACCAAGAAGATAGCTGAGTGCTTTGATTTTCATGCGAAACCTTATAGCTTTGGGTGTCAATATACGTGTTTGAACCTCTCGAGCATCCATAACTCCTAAATTTTGGATCCGCTACAGTGTGTATAACGAAAGATTTAGTACATCAGATTGCTTTTTTCACTAACTATGATATAATATATT
>NW_025840066.1:0-1269 GCF_002878395.1 Capsicum annuum | reverse complement strand
TATATCCTGCTTAAGTACTTTTACATAATTTCAGGCCAAGTGCAGCTGCTAGCCACATATTTCATATTTTATTAGGTTAGTAAAATTCTTTATTTTTTCACACTAATTTTACATATTTGGATAAAAAGGAGTTGCATGGCTCGTACAATCAATAAAATTGTATATCATATATTTTCTTTTCCACCATAATGAGACATATCAAGGAAAAGTTCATCACATAATTTACTTATTTTTCATTCAAGAATGAAATTTATCTCACGCAAATATTTAATGTCAAATTGGATATTCAATTTTTTCTTTATTTGATAACATGCATGTTAGAGCCAAAGACATCAATAAATATACAAATAGTAACATGTGATTTATTACAAGACTAATATATGCACTTGTAATTTTTTTTTTCCAAGCAATCTCAAAAATGAAAATATCACATTTTTATGGTGATTTTTTCTTAATTCATTAGCCCCCACTATTTTGAAACTGTAAGAAAAAAACTTTCATGAAAAGTATAATTTTATTCATGAAAAATAATAGGTAACGTTTTACCCTTCCTCAACAACAAGTAGAAAAGTTTTTACCTTACCTCTGCTTGAGTTGAGGAGTAGAAAGATACTTTACGTGGCTATCTCTTGCCATCCATCTTTTGAGATCTCTCATCTTTATATTCGATATTTTTTTAAACTGTAACAAAACACGACTCTCCTTAAAATTGATGGTGTAATATACCACAAATTACAATAATCATTATAGGTGAAATAAAGTGGACAAAAAATGAAAAAAAATAAGATTATCTTCTTCTTGGCTGAGATATATCGCTTTTTTTTAGGAGATTCAAGCTCACTGCGGCATAATCTAGACCAATCCAGCAGTATATCTCTTGACTTGTCCCCTCCAGGATACAACATACCATCAACGATGTACAACTCAAACAACTCTGGTTTAGTTGAAGAGTCCAAAGCTCCACCATAAGAACACCTTCCTTCAACATATATTTACTCTCTTTGTATAGTGAATATAGTTAAAGACTTGAAATATTTTCTTTGTCTCAACTCTTTCTTTAACTAATATAATGACTCTCTTTTGTATAGTGAATATAGTTATCTACTAAGAATATTTTCTTTGTCTCAACTCTCTCTTTCACTACTACATACTATAATCTTTTTCACACTTATCATATATTCTTATAATCCAATAACATGCAAGATCACCTATATTTATAGGTGAGACATTCATCCTTGTATTGAATAAGAAGACTATGGTATAGTAAAG
>NW_025840065.1:0-1470 GCF_002878395.1 Capsicum annuum | reverse complement strand
CAGAGTTTCATAAAACTCAATACATCCAATAATAATCTCCCTAAGTCATCTGTTCAGAGCTGTAAACCATATTGACGAGAGTAAACATGAATATAATTATTTGATGAAGAATAAACATAGAGAAAAGCATTAGATACCTCGCTTTCTTGTAGCTGTTGAGAATACTTGTTCCAGCCATCATCGTCAATCACAAATTCATCATCTGAATCAAAATCTTTCGATCTCAGCCGGTGGCCGTTGTGGAGGTGGTGGCGGTAGCCGCAGCGGCGGAGGTGACGGTTGCTCGGACAAAATCACAATGAATTGACAAACCAAAACCTAATCTAGAGAGCTGAGAGCTGAGAATGGTGTATGTATGGAGAAAAAAACACTTTAAATAGAGGTAACTTTTCTTTAATAACTCTTAGCCCCAAAACTTACATTATTTTTGTTTTTTCCTATATCAAGTTTGACAATGAACAATTTTAAACTCAAAACTTATTTAATAGGAAAATGCAGTCCCATTTTTGTTAGGACTGGACTTTTTTTGTATTGGAATAAAAGAAGGGATCTTTTGTTGAATGGACTTTTCAAATCTTCTTTTAATTAAATAGATTACAATTTTTTATGTTTTAGGGAAATGACTCATTTTTTAGACAGGTCTATCATCTATCAGACCGATATATACACATATATTACCAATCCGACAAATCGATTATCAATCCGACCTATATATGGACGGATTGATTATGAATTCGACAAATCGATTATTGATCCGACCTATATACGGACAGATCTATTATCAATCTGACAAATGAGAATTTTTAATTTTACCCATTTCATTCATATGGCTTAAAAAAACCTCGGGTTACCCTCTAACCAACACGATCGATGTAATAGGTCGTCAGAAGTGTGCCAAAGAAGTTTTGTCCAAAATTCACTTCGGCGATTGTAAACCCCATCGATCCATAGGCTAACACATACAATAAATCCCAAAAGAATATTCAGTGTTTCGTATATCGCTTATATGGATTAAAAAACCCCGTTCTGCCACTCCCCTACCCCCATACCAACATGATCCATTTAATAGGTAGTCCATGGAGCGCCCAAGATGTATCGCCTAAAACGCACTCCAACAATTGCACACCTCATCAATCCATAGGCTAACACATGAAAAATCGAAAAAAAATCCACAATTTTTAGTACTTCGTTCATATGACTTACAAAACCTCAGCAACCCTCTAAACCAACACGATCTATTAATAAGTTATAAAGGGTGCGCCCAAGAAATTTTGCTCAAAATGCGCATTCCGACGATAGGACCCCCTATAGGCTACCACATACGAAAAATCACAAAAAATATTCAGTTTTTCAAATTTCGCTCATATGGCTTAAACAATTTCCGCCAACCCCCAAAACCAACACAATCCATATGCCAAAAATCCTTAGTTTTTAGCATTTTACTCATATGGATAAAAAAAAACCTCCCTT
>NW_025840064.1:0-1686 GCF_002878395.1 Capsicum annuum | reverse complement strand
TAATACAAAATTAGGTTAGAAAAGTCAAAAATCTGGAATTGGGACACACAACTAAATGTGCAAGACTGAATAGAATAACTTTTTAGCTAATAATATTAAGGGAAAAAATGATTATTCTAGTCAATCATTGAGGGGAGTTCATGCAATTTTAATCATCCCCAAGTCTAGCCTATTCCTTTCAAAATGCTCTCTACTTAGTGCCTTTGGTGCTTACATAGTCAACATTTTTATAGCCCTCAAGAGTGAAATTGTTTTCCTTTGGATACCATTGTCTCAAGCCATTGATTTCCATGGGATATCTCAAGATCCTTTTGACAACACCAATTCTTATAAACTACTAACAAAATTACCAGCAACTTGTGTTGGTTTTATTGATGCATCCATTTCTTTATTTGTTATTCCCCCGGTCAATATGCCCTCAGTCTGTACAACAGTTGGACCAGGTAGTACAACATGTTCACGTGCATGCTCATCGGTTTCATTGTCATCATTTTTTTTATTTTTTTTTAAATCTCCCTTGTTTCTCCCTTATACGAGTACTACAAATCTAGCCATCTTTCAAATGATCCATTCCCCCTTTTAATGTGGTAAGTGAAAGAAACTTTATTTTCTTCTAATCTTATGCCTTGAGCAAGCTTTATTTATGCACAAATTTTGCTTGCCTCCTTTCACTCTCACCTGCAAAACAAATTAGGGGTTAACTTTAGGCACCCAGACAAGCTTGGGTCCTTTCTTATAAGTAAATGGATGAATCAGATTTCTTCTAGCCCATACAGGCAACAGGTTACGTGACCTGTTTCTCTGACCAGGTTTAGTTATCCTTTTCTTGGTATAAGATAGTTTATTTGCCAGTTTTAGACTGTTGGATCTGCTTTTGGCAGTAACTGGACATTCAGTGGTTGGATGTCCAAGGTTTCCACAGATATAGCACAAGTCTTGATAAGCACAAGACTTTTGTGAAAACCAAACCAGCTTTTGCACTGTGATATCTTTCACTCAAATTATGAACAATTCTTGAGGAATTTGTCCACCTGTTTGCTCTTTCAAGGACAAGTTTTAGTTTAGAGACTTCTTGACTCAATTTATTCACCATTTCTGTTGCATTATTGCACTCTTCTTTGTACTTGACCAATTCAAGTTCCACTTTTTCTTGTTCTTTACTCTTGGTGTTTTTTCTTTTTTCAGAGAGTGTCAATTTTAGAACTTCAGACTTAAGATCATTATTTGAAGAATCAAGTTGCTCAACCTGTTTCTTAAGAGAGCAGTTTTCCCGTTCAACAGTGTTCTTGCAAGCTTCTAAATCAATAAAATCAAATTTGATTCTTGCAAGACTGTTGAACAGCTCATTCCTATCAGAAGTTAATTCTTGGAAGTCTCAATTAGTACACTCATCAAGGAAATAAGTTTTGTTTTAGAAAAAAAATGCAATTTTTTTTAAGTTCAAGTGTACTTACCTCAGAAGCATCATCTTCTTCCTCCAAGTCTAAATCTCCAAGAGCCATGAGTGCTATTTCATCAACTTCATTATCATCTGAGTCAAATCCCCAAACTGCTGTCATTGCATATTCTTCCCTCTTTTTGTTTTTTTCTTTCAATTCCTTTTCAGCCCTTTCCTTTTTCCATTCTATTTTCCAGACAAGACAATCCTTAATATGATGATCAGTCTTACCACACTTGTAGCATCCA
>NW_025840063.1:0-1306 GCF_002878395.1 Capsicum annuum | reverse complement strand
AGTACTCATTGTTTTGCAAAAATTTTGACTTTTGAGAGAGTCGCCACTTAATTTTTAAAAGGAATTAAGAAACCTTTAGAGAGTTACTTCAAATGATTCAAAAAAGAAAGATCATTTTAAGTTAGAGACTCTAGATAAGCGGTTCCTATTAACGTTTTAGGAAGGTGTTAGGCACCTAAAATGTCCACTAACTTGTGGTTATCCAGACTGTTTGAAAATCGTCTTTTGATTAACTTCGAAAAGATTAATTTTGTCGAAAAGTGATTGATTTTTTAAAAAGAAAGCTATTTTAGAAATATTTGGGTGTTTATGCAAAATTAATTTTTTAGCGACTTAACTAAAGATTTAACTAGGTTCGCCAAGCACATAAGGAAAACAAACATAAAGAACAGAGGGAAAGGGAGGAAGTAAGGGATTTAGGCCATCGACCCAAATTAATGAGACCTGTCCTAATCTAGTTTTCAAGGTTTTGGCTCGAGTCTTGCTCCACCTGTATTAAATACAACTTTGGCTTCGAGGCCCAAATGAATGAATAAATAAATGACTAAATGAATAAATAAAAAGAAGACAATAATAAAAATCGAGACTTTTCAAGTCTCTTAGTGACCTCCTTAATGGGTTTTGAATCATTTTCCTTCTTCGTCTATCTTCTAGCACCCACGCATCATGCAGTGGACCTCGGGTTTAAACTTCGAACTTGACTCAAAGAGGTAGACCTCATTGGCCCATTATGAAATGCAAGAGGAGAGGAATACATTTGGACTCGAGACATTTTTTGCATGCAAAGAAAAGATAAAGAAATTAATATATGTTCAAGGCATAAAAGTGACATACTTCAAAGTAAAAGAAACTATCAAGAACCAATTTTTGAATGACAAGAATAAGCACACTTGCACAAGAATGAGAGTCAACAAATAAAAAATGAAAAGCAAAGACACTCATTTACACATCTCATGATTTATGTTCATATTAAGAATGAATAAAGGTAAAAGGAAGAAGGACATATTCAATGAATTAATGCGAGAAACAAACAACGTAAGCTTGCGAAAGTAAAGGGACGAGGCAACCAGAAAAATACTCATGATTTCTAGAATTGAACAAACATAGACACCAATCCATATAACAAAAGAAAAATAAAGACTAACTTTTCAAGAAATAGAATCTTTAAATTTCAATTAAGCCGACACTAACGAAAATTCATACATATAAATTACAACCACCATCTTATGAGAAAAAACGTGTAATGACCTATGATTTATATTTCTAAGACATCGTTGATTCTCCTTTGATATTATGAATCAATGAG
>NW_025840062.1:0-2775 GCF_002878395.1 Capsicum annuum | reverse complement strand
TATATATATATAGTTATATACTACTTTATAAACATATACACATGTATACGTTAAATATATACTACATTAGAGTCTATAGAAAATATATAAACATATGTACGTACCATTCAATATATGTACTACTTTAAATAAAACATATACTACAAGATATATAGTACAATATATATACACACTAATTTATAAAATATATACACATGTATATGTTAAATATATATTACTTTAGAGTCTATAGAAAATATATATACATATATACGTACCATTCAATATATGTACTACTTTAAAAAATATACATACAACATATAAACACTATATATATACTAAGTTATAAAATATATACACATGTATACCTTAAATATATACTACTTTAGAGTCTATAGAAAATATATACACATATATACATATCATTCAATATATGTACTACTTTAAATAAAACATATACTACAAGATATATACTACAATATATATATACTAATTTATAAAATATATACACATGTATACCTTAAATATATACTACTTTAGAGCCTATAGAAAATATATACACATATATACGTACCATTCAATATATGTACTACTTTAAAAAATATGTTACTTGATACAATAAATTAATAATACTTGAGGTTTTGAACTTAAAAAAAAATTATTTTTTTATTATGTGTATATATGATTATATGTTTGTTATGTTTAAATTTTAATTGTCTATTACTTAGTGTAAATCTTGATAGTAAATTAGTAATATATTAAAACTAAGTATTTAATTTAAACTAGAAATTTAATTTAAATCATTAAAAGAAAAAAATTACTTAGTAAGGAGTGAATGAATGTTATATTTTATTAATTGCAAAATGATTCAAAATTTATAATGTACCAAAAGGAAAAATCTACCAAGTTTTCATCATTTTTTTCAACTCATCCATGTTAACATTAACGGGAACTGGCATAGGATAGTCAAAATCAATGGGGGGAAATCATGCATTGGACCTGATTGCGCGGAGTTCTCCCTTGAAGTAATAATTTCTTCAAGATTTTGTTTGTATTTCGGTTCCACCTCTATTCCTTGATTTCTTCGTTCAACTTTAATCCAATCTCTAAGGTAAACTAGAACATTCATAGCATTGCTTCCTAATGAGTGTCGGTTGTCTCCATGTTGTTGTCGCCCCTGACTAAAAGCGCTCTCCGATACAACGGTTGACATTGGAACATTCAATATATCTCTAGCTAATCTTGAAAGCACAGGATATTGTGTTTCATTATTCTTCCACCAATCCAACGTGTTGATCCGTCGTTTACGATCCTCTATCGACGTTCGAAGATAATAATTAAGCTCTTTTCGAGAAGCTGTTATGTAAGTTCCCTCCTCAAAACTGTTCCAAATATTTAAATCATAAAAGTGATCAGCAAAAACCACTATGTGTCAGCCTTTTAGAAGACGATGGCTCCTCGGGAGGATTAGGAGCGACAGTTGGAGTGATATTTATCGGTACAGCTAAATCAAGTAAATCAACATAATGGTTATATAATTTATCTATGTAAATGTTCGCATGACTCATAGCCGTATACAAATCTGGTTGTTCTTGTTCTTCATCATTAGAATCATTGTTAATATTTATCTCTAAGTCAGAATAAATAAGAGTACTAAAGTGTCATATAGTAGTATTTTTTATACATGAATTTGGTATAGCACCAACCAAGTAAATAGGGAGAATCGAAAAAAGATGTTTTTTAAATTTAACAAACATAGCACCAACAATTTCTTTGTAACCTTCTTTATTCTTATATTCTTTTAGCAAAGAAGAAATATCGGCTATATATGCTAAAATATTACAAATAGTAGGATAATAAGCATCGAAAAATTCAACCCTAGCTATATACAATTTTTTCAAAAACTTAACAAGATCATCAATTACAACCCAATCAGAATCATGTAGCATACATTCAGTCGAATCAACAAATGAATCACAATGTTGGTTAAAAGTTAGTGTAATAGGAACTCTAAAAGCATGACAAGTTTTTAAGTAATCATATTTAGCGTTCCATCTAGTATCACATTCTTCAGGCATCAATATCGGTCTAAGTCCATTTTGTTCACATTTAACTTTAAATTCTCTAATTCTTTTTCTTTGATTATTTTCTTGAATAAAGCCAATAGCAAGCAGAATTTTTTCAATATAAAGCTCAAAAAATTCAGGACCATCTCTTACTATTAAATAATATATATGACAAGCACACTTAACATGAAATATTTCAGGTAACGACGGAGAGAGAATAGCTTTTAACTTTGTAATAGTAGTCTTGTTATTAGAAGTATTATCAAAAGAAATACATAAGACTTTTTTTTCAATACCATAAAATTTTGCAACTTTACTAATCGAATCAGCAATAAATTCTCCAGTATGTCTACGATCTTCATCATACGAAAAATCTAAAATACGTTTTTACATAACAAAATTACTATCTATCCAGTGACAAGTAATGGTTGAATAATCATTTTTATTAACAGCACAACTAAGATCAGAAGTTAGAGTCATCCTACATTGAATATTTTTTAACAATGTAGATAAATAAAAAATATATTGTGAATGAAGTCTATAAATATCGGCCCGACAAGTACTTCTAGGAATATCATTAAATATAGGATTATAAATTGCTTGAATATAATGAATAAAAGCATTCGAAGAAGGAAAACTGAAAGACAAACAACCTACAACTACCAATTTTGCTATTTCTTCCTGGTCCCTCAATTTATTATAATTCTTAATTACCTGATCGATTGTTGGA
>NW_025840061.1:0-1977 GCF_002878395.1 Capsicum annuum | reverse complement strand
TTATCTATCTCAATCAATTAGGCATCAGTCATCAGCCTAGAAAGATTTATCTCACTATTCAGCATAGTAGACCTACACTCCTTAACCATATAACTAGACACTCCAGTCACAAACTTACTCATACTAGCCCGATTATCAGCCACTAAGTCAGGAGCATACTTGGCCAACTGATTGAAATTTAGACAGTACTCCCTAACAGTCATAAAGCCCTGTCGCGGGTTCATAAACTCTTCCACCTTCACCTCTCTCAACTTTAAAGGGAAAAACTTATCCAGGAATGCATCCTAGAACTCTTGCCAAGTAGTAGGGATAGCTCCCTCTCCTCTACCTTTCCTCCAAGCAACAACCCAGTGATAAGCAAGGTCTTTCAACCTATACGCAGCCAACTCCACACTATGTTCCTCAGATATATGCATCACCTGAGTAATCTTCCGCACATTCTTTAAAAACCACCGTGGATCCTCATCATACTTGGACCCATAGAATTTCGGCAGATTTATCCACATGAAGTCATGGATCCTAGCAGTAGCTGAATCACCTCCCTGTTGTTGTGGAGCCGGGGCTGGGTTGGCCTGAACATTTGCAGTAACAGCTTGGCAACGCCTGAAAGGCTGCCCGAAATTCAGCATGAGACATTTTAATTCAATGGGTCAACAGGATAAGGTTGCTAACCATCATTATTTTATCTTGCTCGATGTGGAGGCATATTTCTGAAAGTGGAGAGCACGAATAAATAGCAGAGAGAGACACTTTAAGAATGATAGACTTCTGAAAGAAAGAATCACAGTTTTTCCTAAAACGTCTTGTAGCCTTTTGGTCATAGATGTGGCGTGCTACACACCGATGATCAAGACTCTACTTAACGCGGCTTGTCAGACTCCTTAAGACACCTTAAAACTTTAGGCTCTAATACCAAGTTTGTAACGCCTCAAAAAATGGGTCCCGAAGAGTCACACGATGCTTGAGGCTACGAGTAGCCCCAAGCTAACCGTTTGAGCCATTTTTATTAAGTTTAACACAAATCAATGGGGTTTTCATAAATAACCCTCAAATATCAACAGAGTAATCATCATCCAAGAATAAAAGAATTTCAGAAAAAAAAACAAAATATGACTTATTAGTCAACTCCCAGCATCTATACTAGTCTGACAAGCCTCTAAGAAAATCAATAAAACCAGTGAGCTATTGAGACATGCACTAACTGACTCATACGCAGTTATTGAATGTAAATAATTCTGCGAAACCAACATTAGACATCACGTCCTTGGAACATGAGGACTCACCACAATATAGAATGTAGAACAGCGTGCCCGAAGAATCACTGTCGAACCTGGACTGAGCACCTGAACCTACGTTCTGAGAAAATACAGCCCACATCCGAAGATGTGGGTCAGTACCATGGAAAGAAACCGAGTATATGGGGGTGTATGCAGTTGTATAAACATCATCATCATCAATATTTATAAAAAATATGCAGGATGTATAAAAGACTCACATAGCTCGAAGAAAATCATCATAATCATGAGAGGATGAAATAAGTACAATAACGCATGTGAGTCATCATTTAATTTGTCAATCACTTTCAGTTCATCAAGAATATCAATTCTCATAATTTAAATATCATTTAAATCTTTCAAAAGAATAACTTTCACAATTCCACTTTCAAATTACTTCACCATTCACCATAGACACAAGGAAACACATACACACTGGGAGATCCTATAACCGACATAAACCATGTGAGCTACATGGAGTCCAACGTACAACCCACATTGGAGAGAGCCATCCTATCTTTCCCATTAGAGTAGGACTATCGATATCAAATCCACACAAACTAGCGATCACTATATAAATCAGCCTCAGGATCACTCCAATGGGGGCACGTAGTTCTAGGGAAGTAAGGTCGCTTTATACCTCCTACTCGATGCTAAAGATTTCTCCCAGACTTAGCTCAGATCATTTCAAAGACAATCCATA
>NW_025840060.1:0-2001 GCF_002878395.1 Capsicum annuum | reverse complement strand
AGGAAGTGCGTCTCCTTATAGATGTTGCTTGAATTACCCAAACAAGGAAGTACGTCTCCTTACAGATGTTGCTTGAATTACCAAAACAAGGAAGTGAATCTCCTTACAAATGTCAGTTGAATTAACCAAACAAAGAAGTGTGTCTCCTTACAAATACCACTTGAATTACCCAAACAAATAAATGTGTCTCCTTACAAATGTTGCTAGAAATATCCAAACAGGAAAGTGCGTCTCCTTACCAATGCCTCTTGAATTAACAAAACAAGGAAGTACGTCTCCTTACCAATGCCGCTTAAATTACCAAAACAAGGAAGTGTGTCTCCTTACCAATGCTGCTTAAATTATCCAAACAAAAAGTGTGTCTCCTTACAAATATTGCTAGAAATACCCAAACAGGAAAACGCATCTCCTTACCAATGCCTCTTAAATTACCAAAACAAGGAAGTGCTTCTCCTTACCAATGCCGCTTAAATTACCAAAACAAGGAAGTGTGTCTCCTTACCAATACTGCTTGAATTACCCAAACAAGGAAGTGCGTCTCCTTACAAATGTTGCTTGAATTGTCCAAACAAGGAAGTATGTATCCTTACAAATGTTGCTTGAATTGCCCAAAAAAGGAAGTGCATCTCCTTACAAATATCGCTTGAATTACCAAACAAAGAATTGCGTCTCCTTACAAATACCGCTTGAATTACCAAACAAGAAAGTGTGTTTCCTTACAAATGTTTCTTGAATTACCAAAATAAGGAAGTGCGTCTCCTTACAAATACCCCTTGAATAAGGAAGTGTGTCTCCTTACAAATGTTGCTTGAATTGCCCAAATAATAAAGTGCGTCTCCTTACAAATACCAATTGAATTACCCAAATATGGAAGTGCGTCTCTCTACAAATGTTGCTTGAATTACCCAAACAAGGAAGTGCGTCTCTTTACAAATGTCACTTGAATTTTTCAAGGAAATGCGTCTCCTTAACAAGGAAGTGTCTCCTAGAGATCTTGAATTATGAGTTTTACCATGGTTTTGATTCCCAAACTTGTGAAACAACATTGCCTCTTGCATATGTATAAGTGAGAAATTACGGTTTTTGATGTTTAGGCTCCAAAATCCTTGATCTAAATGTAACATGTGTTCCTATTTCATACAAAGAAAAATTATGAGTTTAAAACATGGTGGCGGATTTGTGGCTTTAGCTTTCGCGGCAATATCTCTTGCCCTTGTCATATTTAACCTTGCTTCCAACTATTATCATATGTCATCAACTTGCTGCATCATTGACCAACCTCATATTATCAAGACCGACTCGAAAACAATTACAGTATCTCTGCTTTTCCATGCTCCTCTGATAAACCCCTTGAACCGTGGTATTTCCATAAATTTTCAAACTTATCTGTTTGACAAAACTTTCCGCATGCCTTATTTTGGCTCACAATCATGTCTCTTTTATATGCTAGCTTTTTTCTTGCTTTGTACAATTAGAGAAGCTGGTAGCCAGTTTTGAAATCTTTTCTCACTTGTTTAGGCATAGACTTAACTTAAATACAAGAGAAAAATGATAATTTTTTATATTTGGATAACTGAATCAAGAAAGATAAAACAAAAATAAAGAGAAGAAAGAAAATACAATGAATGTCCCTATTTAAAACAAAGAAACAAAAAATTCATCTAAAAATGACAGTCAACTCTAATGAATAGCCATGCATTTTGGATTAAGCATCTTGATCTTTTCGTCCAAACTTTCTACCAATTGTTATTGAGTTAATGGCCTCAAAACTAAGTTGCTTCCTTAGGTCAATTGCATTTAGACCTCATTCGGTTAGTGGCGCCTTGAAGGTTTTTGCCAACAAGCCTCTTCCTTTCTCTCAACCCACCATTGCCTTTATGTCCGTGAGGGTTTTTCACTGATGAAACTCTCTTATTTTCATTTCTCTCAACTCACAATTATCTTATGGTGCCTATGAGGGTTTTCACCAATAAGATTCTCTCATTTTTATTTCTCTTTTGA
>NW_025840059.1:0-5085 GCF_002878395.1 Capsicum annuum | reverse complement strand
GGACCCGTTTTCCGAGGCATTACAATAAATTAGTTTAATTAAATTTCTACTAAATAAACACCATTGGAGACTTGAAAAAAATAATGATTTGATGTTTACATGAACAACACATAAAAGGACTGTTAAATCTAAGTCTCCTCACTGCAACATCAATAGGAATATTATCCTGAATCAATTTAAAAATAAAAAAGGAGATCTTGTAAAGGAAAAGAAAATACCAACTTGATAAACTCTAGACTAATTTTAATTTGTCTCTCCATTATAGAAAAATTTACTGAAATTATTTGATTAGCATGAGATTATTTTTTTATAAGTTGTGTATTTTTTACTATTAACCTATCATTATGTACGTTACTTGATCAAATTATATTCAGTATTATGATTATTTTTTTTCTCAAGACACTATTTTTATTGATTCTCTGAATCTATGTTACAGGCTAAATTTTAAAATCATGGTTGACGTGCAGAGAAAGAGCATGACTATATTTGGAGCGGTAAAAAAGTGATACCGACTATTTGATTAAGAAGAGGGACTGAAGTGACATGAAATCTGAAGGTCAAATTTTGCACTTCTAGGATGGAACCAAGTCAAATTGTCCAACTTGGTGAATTACTAAACACCAATCATAGGCTTACTAAAGATACCAATCGTAATTTAAGAGGTTGTCAATGTATTTTCACCTACCTCATTTGTATCTTAGATATTTACAACTGCTATATAACTAACTAAGTAAATTTTTCATCTTGATCAAAAGATGCTGAATTTAATAGTTGTACTCATCTTATTATTCAAACAAATATTTTATTTAGTGTAATGTTTAAACTCATTAAAGTGAACTATACGTGCGAGGCGCGTACACCTAATTAGTATAGTTATAAATGTACGTATTCAACACTGAACACAATCTCATGCTAATTAGTTGCAAAGATTTAATTTAAGCGAATAAGAAAGGAAGTAAGACAGCAGAGAGTGCAACCAAAAATAGTGAATCCATTAGTCCCACGGCTATCCATGAAATTTTAATAAATTTTCTTTTGTATTATAAACTTGCACTTGCAGCTATGTAATTCCATTCATGCTTACATTCCAAACATTTCTCTAATCTCTATTTACTCTTCACTACTTCTGTCCTTTCCTTCAACACTTGTAAATCTGCAACAACTAAATCTGCATCAACATGCCGTAATTTACCTGCCCAATACAATTTTTCCTTAATTAACTCATCGAATTGACTATCAAAAACCACCTCTCTATCTTTATGGTAGAGGTGATTTCTAGGTACACCTATCTTTTTCGGGCCTAAGTTAATGCCATGACTGGGACCATTTTAGCCAGTCCATGAATAACTCCAACTTGAAGCTTTCCAACACTTTCATAGCTATAGACAAGGGAAATCATAAGAGGATCAACTGTTCAAATCAATCCACTTCCAGTTGAAGCATTTAAAATAGGCCCTCAAGGCTAGCGGTAGGGTGAAGTTAAGACTTACACAATTGCGGATGACCTTTCAATTATCATGAAGTGGAAACCTGTACTCAACAAATCAAAACACCGCCACTTGAGCCAAAAAATAATGAATTTACCTCCTTAAAGATGAGATGATATATCTACAGGGCTTCCTAACTCGAGACTTTGGCTCCATACTTTGTCGAGTTCCAGTTCTTCGGATAGTCATACATGAAAAAGTTACGTGTATTTGCAAAGACAAAAACGATACATAGAATGGTCTACCTTTATGGCCATGCATCCCCGTTGACCCAATTTAGGCTGTATAGCATGGACAGTCTCCAAGGAATGTAACATGACCTCCTCTCCAATTAAAAGTTGGCAGTCTATCATAGAGAGTGGAAATTGAAGTCCCTACCATGAGACAATTGAAATTGACAAATTTCAAGTAGGAAGAAAAACTATGATAAATTATATGGAGTACAAGACGTCAAAAATAAGCTTAAAATATAGTAAATTTACCTCAAATCATGAAGGACAATTCGTCGTCTGATAACTTCTTTATTTCCTAAACAAACACGAACAAATTGAGTATGAAAACTCGAGGCCCTACATTGAGACAATTGATAAATTTCGGGTATAAAGAAAAAACTCATGATAAATTATGGTCTATATTACATAATTTAAAAACACAAATAGAGTACATTTAACTCATCAAATCATAAAGAGCAATTCTTGAATCGTCCGATGACCTCTTTATTTCCTAAGTAAACAACAACGAATTGCTTGATCTTTTATATGAAGAAAACAAATTAAAACTCACATTAGGATCCATGTTAAAGAATATGAAATAGTCATGTGTTATTGTTTTAAGGCAAAATGGCTCACTGAACCACTGTACTATATCGGTTTTGTAAGTTGGACACTTCTACTTATATATTTGTCATCTTGACCCCTGAACCCACTAAAAAGCAACATTTTAAACACTTTTTTGGTGAGTGTAACACACTCTCGCCACATTAGCTGTCATGTCAGTTTTCACGTATGTCACGTCAGCTTCCACGTCATTTTCAGATATTACATTAAATTTCATGTCATTTTTGAAATGATACGTAAGAAATTAAATCTTACAATAAATTTAATTAAATAAAAAAATTTATAAATTGTAGAAAAATTTAAATAATCATATTTTTATTTTTGCTCACAAATTAAATATCAAATACTTAAAATTCTTCTCCAACTAATTTAAATTCTTAACTGTAAATTCATATATACAAACATAATGAATTTTCGATTTTTAAATTTGAATATCTTTAAAAAATTCACAAACACTTTAAGTTTTCAAGCTTAATTCATGAAATTTACTAATTGTTCAATATCCACTATCACTCACTTTCAATTCAAATTTAAATTTTAATCCCAAAAATATATGAAAAGATTTCAAATTTAGATTTTAATCCCAAAAAAGTATGAAAAAATTTTAAAATTAAATTTTAATTCAAAAAAATTAAAAAATTTGAATTGGGAGAATTTTACAAAAAAAAAATGAAGGTGGTACTAGGGAGGGGGTTGGGGGTGGGGGACTAGGTGGGGGGCTGGACGAGTTAAATACATCTTTTCTTCTAAACTTTGCAAAATTTGCGGAGTCTCTAAATTGAAATTGGTGATTTGGGTTAAGTTGGATTCTCTAATCAACCAAGAATTCAACAAAAACATCAAATCAAATGCATCCCTTTTCTCTTTTCTTCTTCCTCTTCCGTGTTCTCTATGTGTTATGTATTTAAATTAATTAGTTTTTATTTGTATTTTAGGTTGGCTGGGGTGGGGTGGAGAGGGGCTGAACGGGGCTGGGCTGGGTGAGGAGGGGACTGAACGGGGCTTGGGTGGGATGGGGAGGGCTGGATGGGACTGGGGTGGGGTGGGAAGGGGCTGGACAAGGTTGGGGTGGAGTGGGGAGGGGTTGGACAGGGCTGGGTGGGGTGACCTTTTTTTTATTTTTTATTTTTAAATTTATTATTTTTTAATTTTTAAAATATTTTTAAATTTTAAAAGTTGAAAAGAAGTTGACTGCCCTTTTTTTAATTTTTTTTTTAATATAAAATTAACCACCACTTGCAACCTAGGTGCGTGCCTACACGCGCCTCGTCCTACTCAATTATTTTAATGCCACCTAGGACTGGTTTAGGTCAAGGAGTTTAAAATATGACTTTTTAGTGGGTTCAGAAGTTCAGATGACAAACATGTAAATAGAAGCGTCCAACTTACAAAATCGACATAGTACAAGGGTCCATCGAACCATTTTGCCTTGTGTTAATTGAAAGAGAAGAAAGTTTAACCAAAACAAAAGAGTAAAAAGTAAACTAATTGACATATATGCAGGTGTGGGCGATCCAATTTTATTAAATTTAAATCCGTACAAAATTTAAATTATATTAAATTTAAAATATATTAGTGCCAAATAAATATTATGAATTAATATAATTGGATTAATTATTTAAGTCCAAACATATATGGGTTTAATTAAAGTCCATTTTTTTATTGGGCTAGCCCATTGATTTAGGCTACAAATGATGAGCCCACTTTACTAAGCCCAAGATATTGTCATATTCTAGAGGACCAAATAAGCGCCACATGTCAAATGACGTGGTATGCTAATTCAAGTGAAGGAGCCAATAGGATCATGCCATGTGTCTAAATAATGTAGTAAATTAAAAGCCCATAAGAAATGTCATGTCACTTAAATCTGATTGGTCAAAGGAAGTTCATGTTTATCATGACTCTGTACTTCCTACAACTATAAATAGGGGTCTTATAATTCAAAAAATGGACCAACAAGTTTAACAATAATCAAGGGAGAGCTCGTGGATCAAAGCAGCAAATTTCTCTACAAATTCAAGAATAAGCTTAAGATTTCAAGATCAAGAGTTCAAGAACAAGCTCAAGATTTCAAGATCAAGAGTTCAAGGTTCAAGAACAAGCTCAAGATTGCAAGATCAAGAGTTCAAGATTCAAGAACAAGTTCAAGCTTCAAGATTAAGACTAAGAGATTCAAGAACAAGCTCAACGGCCCTTGAATTCAAATACAAGTCGAGATCAAGTTCATCAAGTTCAAGTTCAAGATCAAGACCGCAAGATTCAAGAACAAAATACCAAGCCATTGAATTCAAGCACAAGTCAAGATCAAATCCGTCAATTTTAAGTTAAGTTCAAGCTCAAGCTCGAAGCCCTTGAATTTATAGTTGAAAAGGCGAATCAAAGATATCTAGAGATTGTAACACTCACTTATTGAAATCAATAAATCAATTGTTGCAGTATTTTTCTTATCTCGATTATTATTTTCAGTCTTGAGAATTTTACTGTCCAATAAATTCTGGCACGCCCAGCGGGACGATCTCTAGCTCTCATCTCAACTTTTCAGACTTTGAAGATTAAGAACGCCAAAATAACTTTCAAGAAGATCAACTCTCAATCAACTGCTTCCAAGGCTGTTGATTCAAGGTTCTCTGCCAAAGTAGAAAACATCCTTGGTGTTACTTTCGGGAGCTTGGGAGCTGTCACGAGGAGTAAGGCAAACATATTAGGATAACAAACACATCTAGTGTCGTCCGCGCCAACTCCAGTTTTTGGATCCTCAACCC
>NW_025840058.1:0-3155 GCF_002878395.1 Capsicum annuum | reverse complement strand
CCCCATGGAGAAATATTGGATCTGATGAACCCCTTATTTAAGATGTCCTTAACTTGTTTCTTTAACTTCTTTAGTTCAATCAAAGCCATCATGTAGGGAGGAATAGATATGGCCTGTATATCTAGAAGGAGATCAATCTTGAACTTGATTTCACTATCAAGATCTACTCTGAGTATATCATCTAGGGAACTCATTGTACATGAACTGACTAGAGGGTAGGGGTATCATATTTTGGATTTTAAACCCAAACTAGGTTATAGATACACCATTTAGAGATTAATTTCAAATTTAATATAGGAGATAAAAACGACCTTCAAGAATTACTATACTACCCTTCTACTCGAGGACTAACTCACAAGGAAATAGAAACTTCACTACTCGGGAGAGACAATCAATTGAGTCATAGAATGAATAGAGCCACTCCATACCAAGAATGACATCAAAATCTATCATCTCTAGTTCTATTAAGTTTGCTAAAGTAACCCTTTGGAGGACTATAATAGGTAACTTTCTGTATACTCATCTAACAACAACTGACTCACCAACAAGAGTGGAAACTGAAAAAGGTTTAGAAAGACTCTTGGAAATTGCACCAAAGTTCACAACAATTAGTTTGGTTACAAAAGAGAGGTTTTACCCCAAATATAACAACACATACGCATCAAGGTTAAAGAAAAAAAGCATACTAGTGACTACAGCTGGGGAGATCTCTTGATCTTGGTGAGAAAGTAGAGCATTGAACCAATATTGACAGTGACCACATTATACACTAGATGATATTCCCTTATATGGAGCTGCATGGCTTGACCGAGCTGCTGAAGTGGTGGAATGAGCCTGAGGGAGAGCATCTATATTTCCCTACTTAGAAAAATGGCATTACTTGATCCTATGGCCCGTCTTACCACAACTATAACTATAATGACCCTTCAAGTCATTTTCATATTTCTGCTTGTCTTCAATGTTAGAGCTTTTCTATAACTGCCCAAAGTGATTTATGACTTGCTTGGACTAATAGTTTGGTCGCTGGAGATTTCTTTTGGTTTTCGAGTCAATCTTTATTTTGACGTCTCTACTAGTTGGAATTGGCTATTGGGTGAAAACTCTAACTAAATGACCCCGTATACCAATTTGACTCTTCCAACAGCTCTAAAATATCGATTTTAGGCTATGAGGACTCATGGTTTGGGTCCTGAGATACCCAGGCTTATTTTGACCTATTAGTTGGAAAGATAAGAAAATGGAAATTAGATATGAGACTGTCACGACCTGAACCAGGGCCTAGTCAAAACGGGTATCTCAAGTCTTACGTGGACCGGAGATCAACCCTTCACTTAACCAAACCAAACACACTACACCCAAGGTTGACTGAATTCCGAACATATAACAAGATAGGAGATTATTAATTTAAAGATATTATAATAATTCTATAACCAAAACCAACCGCCTACAAGCAAGCAACCAACAAATACCAGTATCAATGCTAATACCAATACCAATACCAATACAAGCACCACTACTGACATTGTCCATGCCTACAACAGTCTGACAAAACCTCTAATCAAAACTAAAGAATATCTAGTCGGGACATGCCCTCAACCATTATAAAAAACTAAGACCAAAAAAATAGTATAGTCATAAAGAAATCCATTGCATGAAATGGAGTTCTCCGAAGTATGGAAGCTCACCGCTTCAATCAGACTCAAAAGCTATCCCCGGATCACCTAGTCACTGAGCAGGAGGATCCAAAGTCTGACCAATTCCTGCATCGCATGGGGATGCAGTGTCCAAAAAAGGTTAGCGGGGTGAACGCTAGCATGTAACTCGGGGAAAAGGATAACATAATGATATGATCAATAGTTTAAAGTCGTTCAAAATCCAGCACACATAATCAAGTGCAAATCATAAATATATATATCACATGTCGGCATAGGGAGCATGTCTTAACATTTCAATACTTCGACCTGGATCTTGTAGCTCTACCATCATATAATAATACGCACAGGCTATATGGACCCAAATCTCACCCCTTAGACGGTTCCTAGTGCCTGTAGCCACAAGAATTAGAGAATAATCTCATATATATGCATATGGGGGACTCGAACCCTCCAACATATACTAATATGACTTAATCATCCGATTATATAAAAATTTACGGGGAGACTCAAACCTCTCTAATCATGAATTAATAATAAAGGGGACTCAAACCTCCTTGGTCACTCTGACCCCCGCGTCGGCAAATGCAATTTTCTGTATCGATCACTTGGACATCCACTATCATGATTCAGCTACACAACCCTTAATATTGCCTAACTAAAATAAGTGTCAAATAGTCCCATTCACTGAACCACATTCCATATTAAGGTATACATTAAATAAGTCTAGAATGCCCTCAACTTTAAAGTTGGAAAAACATATGCCTTCGGTTACGAGTCAACCCCTTGACGCATACCCACACCTTACAACTCGTGACCACGAGTTGTAACAAAGACATTGGTTATGAACCCCATATAATGCCTGCCTTATGACTCCACCAACCCACTCGCAGGGAGATCTTACGACTCGTAAGGTATATTGTGAGTAACACAGAACCTAAAAGAATTGAACACTGGACATCCTATAATTTGAACCTACTAGTAACATATCCTCATAACTAATAGTGAGCCACTCGTACCCAGTGAAGAACTTCGATACAAAGTTTTTGATTTGGATACGACTAGGGTCCTACGGCCCATAACCGTATCTTAAGAATTTTGAAGGGCCAAAAATCCGGGGTGTTTGAATTCTCCCCCACTTGTATCATTCTTCTTAGAATGATAGGACAAGACAACATAAGTACGATTGGACTCTATATGCCTCTACTCTTACCTTTAACTAAGTTAGAAAACAAAGATGCCAAGAAAACAAAGATGCCAAGAAATCAATCTTTCCTTTAATAAGGTTAGAAAACAAGGATATTAAGAACAACACATACCTAACAAATGATTTGCCAGAGTGGACAACAAGAATAGATAATTGGACTTCATGTTCTCTTTTACTTCCCAAGGAGCCTCTTCAACCTTGTAGTTCCTCTATAGAACCTTTACCGAAATGTGCTTTGTTAGTAACTGACAAACTTGTTGATCCAAGATTTTAACTCTGACTTCCTCATACAATAA
>NW_025840057.1:0-2544 GCF_002878395.1 Capsicum annuum | reverse complement strand
CTGCATTCTCACAGGGTAACGATCAATGTTGAAGGTTTTGACCAACTCTTTGACGAAAGGGCTATTAGCATTTGGATCATATCTTTTGAACGATTCCTCCTCCCCGTGTTCATTATCTTCTGCTCTTGATTGAGATAAAATTTGTAAAGCAAGCTCATAGAGTGGTGGATGTAGCTGCACTTGTTTCTTTACTTGGACTTGATTCGATTTCTTTTATTTTGGGAGCAATGTTATCTTAAATTAACAAAAACATAACATAAATTTATAATTGATTAATGCATAACAGTAATATAACAGTTCCAACAGACAACTAATCTGTTGCACCAGGTATGTTATTTGTTGTAACATATAATCGACCTGTTGCAACGGATGAGTAATATGTGGAAACCATAAAAATAGCACTATCTGTTGCACCTGGTATTTTATCGGATGCAACACATAACTAACCCATTACAACGGATGAGTAATCCATTAGAAATAATAAAAATAGATCACTAATCTGTTGCACTAGGTATTTTATCTGTTGCAACATATAACCGACCTATTGCAATGGATGAGTAAATCGTTGGAAAGAATAAAAATGAATCACTAATCTATTGCACCAGATATGTTATCTGTTACAACAAATAATCGACCTGTATGAGTAAATCATTAAAAAGAATAAAAACAGTCCTAATCTGTTGTAAAATAAAGAGTAAACCGTTGGAAAGAATAAAAACAGATCACTAATCAGTTATCTATTGGATCAATATTATTTAGATTTCTTCCAAACAGAAGAGTCGTCTGTCGCAACATATGAATAATCTGTTAGATTATTCACCTATTGCATCAGGTTTTTATAGTTGCACCAGATTTTAATCTGTTATATCAGATTTTAAAATGAAGAGTAAACTATTGGAAAAAATAAAAATAGATCACTAATCAGTTATCTGTTGGATCAATATTGTTTAGATTTCTTCCAAACAGAAGAGTCGTCTTTCGCAACAGGTGAATGATTTGTTAGATTGTTCACCTGTTGCATCAGATTTTCATAATTGCATCAGATTTTTAATCTGTTGCATCAGATTTTCATCTGTTGCATCATATGTTTCATCTATTAAATCAGACATTTTAACTGTTACAATACCATTTCTACCAAGATAAACAACAAATCAACCCAGCAACACCAACATATCACACATACACATACACACTAAGAACATCAACTGTGACAAAAAATCACCAATAAATTCAAATAAATAGTATGACAATGAGAAAAAGAAATGCTAGAAATTAGGATTTTATTCAGTCCACATTTCAATACCAGAAGAGTAGTTGGCTCAAGTTCCTCTGTTTCTTCATAATTTTTTACCAGTGAAAAAAGAAATGAGAGAACGAAAAACTCAAAGTTGTTGTCGCCGGAGAAGTATTCACGTCGATTGACGGTTGAAAATCAAAAAGGAACTTGTCAGACTATTTGTCGCCAGAGGTTAAAGGAAGAAATTTTGCAAAACTGTTGGTTGGGAGAAGCTTGAGAGAGAGAGTGGTTGATTAGGATTGAAGAGGGGTGTGGGTTGGGTTGATTTCTATTTTTGAAAAGATTAGAAAGTTTTGAAAATATTAATCAAGTCCACAATTAAGTTAATCAAATTTCCTAATGATGTTTGATCCTATCTGTTGGTCAATGTCACCAATCCTTCATTCAAGACTTAAAAGACACCTTTCCTTCAATTTTCTCTTGTTACTACTACTATTATTTATTAATACATTATTATTGTTGTTGTTGTTGTGAAATAGTTAGAGTTTATTGAGAACTCTTTAACTATAGATTCCTAGTTTAAAGTTAGTGTGAATCTTTTTTTCCCTTCAAAAAGTCTAATATTTTTAAATTTAAATATTTTTAATCTTTTAATTTAAATTTAAAGTCAAATTCAAATTTATCTTTTAGTTAGTTCAAGTTCATCATTATTTAGTATAGCGTTTATTTTCAATAGTTAAAAGAATAGGTAACTTCCATTTGAAATTCAAAAATCTAACATCAATTCAACAAATCAATATTCAACAAACTTTATCTTTATCTAAAGACTAATTTAAATAATTTATATCTCTAAAAATATCTTTTATCTTTTATAGTTTCAATTTAAAACTATAAAAAATGTTATACAAAATTTCAAACTAAATATTTTTTAATCTTTATCTTTTAATTTACATTAATAGTATTTCAATTTTAATAAATTTATCACTAGTTACTTTTAATTATTTTAGTATTTGAATTTTTGTGCTTCAAATAAATGGACAAGTCCCTAATTAAAACAACTTATAAAAATAATGTAGTCATCTAGTAAAATTTATTTACTTTTAAAACAAATTAAAATTTAGTTTGAATTATTTATTTTTTAATTATAAATAATTATAAAATTAATGAGATAATAATACTAATTTTTTAATTATTATTATTATTACTACTACTACTGCTATACACTTTTTTGCAGTTAGCAATTTTACTGCGTACTACTATTTATTATTATTATTATTATTATTATTATTATTATTATTATTATTATT
>NW_025840056.1:0-1106 GCF_002878395.1 Capsicum annuum | reverse complement strand
TGCGGCCAATGTGTAGATTGCAAAGAAGCCAAATCTCGGCTCCAACCTCATGGGTTGTACACCTTGCTCCCACTTTTTTACATCCTTGGCTTGATATATCCATGGATTTTGTGTTAGGGTTGCCAAGGACTAGAAGAGGTTGGGATAGTATCTTTGTTGTGGTTGATTGATTTTCTAAGATGGCACACTTTATTCCATGCTCTAAATGTGATGATACACCTAGTGTGGCCTCTTTGTTTGTTGATAATGTTGTCAAGTTGCATGGGGTTCCGAGGACCATTGTGAGTGATAGGGACTCTAAGTTCCTAAGTAACTTTTGAAAGTCCATGTGGGGTAGGCTTGGTACTAAGTTGTTGTTCTCCAATTCTTTCCACCCATAAACCAATGGCCAAATGGAAATAGTAAATAGAACTTTGGGTGCTATGCTACGTTCCATGATTAAGGGAAAATTGGGAAAATTGAATTCTTGGGAGGAATACCTACCATTAATTGAGTTTGCCTATAATCGTGTCATACACTCAAGTACGGGAATGACTCCCTTTGAGTGTGTATACGGCCTCAACCCCCTTACCCCTTTGGATTTAACTCCTTTTCCAAGTGATCTTATGATTAGCCTAGATGGAAGACAGTGGGCAGATTTTATGAAAAATTTGCATGAGAAGGTGCGGCTTCGACTTGAGAAGAAAAATCAAGAGATTGCAAAGCGGGAAAACAAAGGAAGAAAGAAACTCATTCTTGAACCGGGAGATTGGGTGTGGGTGCACCTTAGAAAGGATCAGTTTCCATCTCAAAGGAAGACCAAATTGATGCCAAAGGGTGATGGTCCATTCCAAGTACTTGAAAGAATCAATGATAATGCCTACAAGATTTACCTTCCCTCGGAATACCAAGTGCACAACACTTTCAACGTGTGTGATCTTTCTCTAGTGGATGTGGTTGAGGATGACCAAATGTCGAATTTGAGGTCAAATTCCTCTCAAGATAGAGAGGTTAATACGGGTGTACCAAGCTGCCCAACAAGTTCTACAAGTTGTCCAACAAGTTCACGACCATTCACACGTAGCCAAGCTCGGGAGTTACAAAAACTCCAAGTTATGTTCATGCAA
>NW_025840055.1:0-2164 GCF_002878395.1 Capsicum annuum | reverse complement strand
GCCATCATGGACCTTGTTATATCCACCAATGTTCTATTCCCTCTTTCGGCTACACCATTTTGTTTAGCTGTATAAGGAGTAGTTAATTGTCTGATAATGATTTTCTAAATACACATTTCTTCAAACTGTTTTGACAATTATTCACGACCTCTACCGGTTCTTAATGTCTTTATTCTCTTGTCGAATTGATTCTCAACTTCATTCATATATCTTTTGAAACATTCAAGTGCTTCTGATTTATGAGATATCAAATAGACATAACCAAAGCATGTGAAATCATCAATAAACATAATTAAATATGAAGCAGCAGTCCTTGCCCTCAGATTTATTGGACCACGGATAACAGAATGGATTAATTGTAATGCAAATTTGGCTCTTTTAGCCTTTCCAAATAGTTTACGTGTAATCTTTTCGGCAAGATACTTTTCACTAGTTGGCATTTCAATTTTAGAGAAAGTACCTAGATGTCCTTCCTTTGCCAATCTATTCATTCGATCTTTCCCTATGTGATCCAATCTAGCATTCCATGTAAGTAATTCAATATCAGTATTACTAGAATAACATGACATTACACAACGGTTAACATAATAGTCATAAGTTGAAGGATTACAATCTAAAACAATAAAGCAATCATAAAGATGTTGAAAATCATAAAAAATATTATCTAGAGTAATTCTCACACAATTATGACTAAAGAACAAATGAAAACCAACATCTAAAAGAACAGACACAAATACGAAGTTTCGTTGAATTTTTGGAGCATATAGGACGTCATGAAATATTAAAGACCGGCCTTCATGCAAATCTAATTTGAAAGTGCCAATCCATTTGACTTCAATTCTTGCATTATTTCCTATATAGATCCACCTTGATTCAGGTGAAACTCGACAGAACTCCACAAACGTTTCTCGATCTCAACTCACATAGTTAGTGGCTCCTAAGTCTACAATCCACATAGGATAAGATTCAGTCAATAAGACAGTGCTAGAAACATATGTTGCACTTAGAGATGCGTTTATAAATACTACCTTTTTCTCCTCAGGACATTCACGAGCAAAATTCCCCAGAACTTGGCAGTTGTAGCACTTTATCTTGCTCTTGTCTTTCTTCTTGAAAAACTTTTTTCCCTTTTTGGAATTTGGCTTGTTGTTTTTCTCAGAGGGTCCTTCTTCGGTCTTTTTACCCTTCCCGTTCTTTTTCCACTTCTTCTTGTGCTTGAATCCTGAAGGGTTCTTCCACTTGATTCTTCCATAAAGGCATTAGAATCAGCTTTAGCAGTACTAAGACGCTTATTTTCAAGTTCAACATGACGGGCAACATCAGAAAAGGTTTTGATGCTATCATTGTGGATTAAGTTGACCTTCTGGTGTTCCTAATTGTTGGGAAGAGATCGGATCACTTTCTGAACCTGCTGCTCATCCGAGAGAACATGACTATCACTTTTAAGTTGAGCTATCATATTTGACATCACCCTAAAGTGTTATTTGATGTTCTGATCATGAAGCTTCTTGTAAGTGTCAAACTTGATAGTCAACTGTCTCAGGTGGTAATAGAAGTACCCCCATATATTCCTCACAAGTGTGCCCAGATGAAATTGGCAGTAAAAAATTCCTCACACTCATTTATGAGGTCATCAACCACATAACTTACAATGATTCCACGTGCAATAGAATCAGCCTTTTTCCAAGCCTTATAAGCTTCAAGGTCTCTTCTGGGTTGTGCAATGTTACCCTCTTCTGGTAGACATAAGACATGTTTAATACCTTCAAGAGCGTTTTGCTCTTCCAGTTCATAGCACATCCTACGACTCCAAATGTCGTAGTTTTCTCCATTTAGTTTTTCTCCTTTGTTCAAGTCAACAATTGTTTTTTGATGCCATGTCTATTATTAAGAGACAATTACGCAAGTGTATTATCAATTATGCAGGCAAATGACACATTTAAGAAAATCATTTCACCTAAAGGTTTCATGTTTAGTGTAAAATCGAAAGGACACTTAAGAATTCAATCATCATATACGAACTAAACACTTGACCAAAATTAGAAATTAATTTCTTAATGTGTATTAGGATGATATCTTTCAATTAAGTTGTTTTAAACTCAAATAAATGAATGAAATTCATGAAAAAAAAAGATCAACAGCTATATATATATATATATATATA
>NW_025840054.1:0-2015 GCF_002878395.1 Capsicum annuum | reverse complement strand
ACAACGATATGATTCGATAAAGACGACTCGAAATCCACTATCGACGACGAACCAAGAAATAGACGAAACCAAGATCAACCAACAAACAACAGAAAACCAAAACCCAATATAGATCGAACTCCGGGGAGCTCCGGTGATGGAGAAAACGGCAGCAGCTGACCGGCTATGATGGACTGCCGTTCGGGGGTTGGTGTTGATGGCGAAGGCGGTGGTGGGTTGTTGTCGACGGTGGCTGTTGTTACCGGAGGGAGAGAAGGATGACGACGGGTTGTTGTTGACGGTGGCTGTTGTCACCGGAGGGAGGGAAGGACGGCAGTGGTAGATCTAGGCAGTGACGAGACAGATCTGGAAGGCGAAGAACGGAGCGGTGTCGGCGCTAGTTCGCCGGAGGGGAAGAGAGAAGGAAGTTGCGGCTGAAGTTGTGTTATCATCACCGTCGTTGGTCGGACGGTGGTGTCGCCGATGGGACGAGCTATGGCCGGAGCTGGCGGTGTTTTGACGGTGTTACCGCCGTTGTTGGTCGGACGGTGTAGCGGCCGATCGTCGGCAAACTTTATTGGAGAGAGAGAGTGAGAGTCTAGAGGGAGAAAATGCTGATGATTTTTTTTGTTGTATTTGTTACTGTTCATCCCTTTTGTATGTATGTGGGTATGTATATATGGTATTTTTTTTTGGGTCCTTTCTTCTTGGACAAGAAAAAAAGAGGGGGGGTGGGGTAACGTGGGGTAGGGGGTAGTGGTGAGGTGTTATTTTTTTATTGGGTAGGTTGTTAGGATAAGATAGGATTAGTTATTTTATTATTTGTTTATTATTTTTTTGTATTTTACGGGGTATAATGACATGGATGAGGGTACACGGTAGGATAAAATAAGAATGGGTAAAAATGACATCGGGGAGGGACGAAATTAGGTGTCTACATCATACCCCCTTTGGATGTAAACACAAAGTGTTTTCAGGCAAAGAAGTAGACAGCGAGACCGAATTTTGACCCGACCATTATTTAAAGAAAGAAACCGAAGAAAGAAGGACAATCGGGTTTTGACTTAAGACATCCCACCTACTCACATTATGAGAGGATCGAGTCACGAGTATTTCAAAGGACTGGAAAGAGAAAGACTGTACCGAGTTAGAGAGTCGAGTGAGGTTCTATCGAGGTTCCGGTCCACGGCTCTGTTATTACATTAAAAATGCAAGTTAAAACATAAATGAAATTACAAAAATCCTATCTATACAAATTTTGTTGGTTCTTGAATCGACTTTCATCACCCTATTCTTCAGGCGGGCCCCTGACTTGCCATTTCTTCAACTTGTTACTTGGCTTTTAATTACTTTGCTTTGTTGCTTGACTTTTCATTTTTTCACCCTATTCTCTAGGCGGGCTCCTGACTTGTTATTTTATCACCCTGTTCTTCAGGCGGGATCCTGACTTGCTATTTCATCACCTTGTTCTTCGGGCGGGCTCCTGACTTGCTATTTCATCACACTGTTCTTCAGGCGGGCTCCTGAAATCCAAAATTAAAACTAGACCAAAAATTATGCCAAACAAGAATTATAATAAAGTAGTATTTCCTTTTCGAAAGCGTTGTCCCATTTGCCAGGAGGGTCCTGAACAGAAAGTAAAATCCCATTTTTCAGAAGGGTCCTGAGCAGAAAGTAAAAATCCCATTTTTCAGGAGGGTCCTGAATTGAAAGTAAAATCCCATTTTCCAGGAGGGTCATGAATAGAAAGCAAAATCCCATTTTTCAGAAGGGTTCTGAGCCTATTTTTCAGGAGGATCCTGAATTGAAAGTAAAAATTTCATTTTTCAGGAAAGTCCTGAACCGAAAGTAAAATCCCATTTTTCAAGAGGGTCCTGAACAGAAAGTAAAATCTCATTTTTCTGAAGGGTCCTGAACATAAAGTAAAAATCCCATTTTTCAGGAGGGTCCTGAGCAGAAAGTAAAATCCCATTTTTCAGAAGGGTCCTAAACATAAAGTAAAATCCCATTTTTCAGGAGGGTCCTGAGCAGAAAGT
>NW_025840053.1:0-1044 GCF_002878395.1 Capsicum annuum | reverse complement strand
CTACAAGAACGTTCTATCGAAAGGTCCAATTCTACTCTTTTCCTCTTATATTTTATTGTTTACTATGTTTCGGTGTTTGGATTAAGCTTCGGGTGTTGCTTGATACTTGTTGGTGATGAATGCATGTTGTCTTGATTGGTGATAGGTTGTTATTTTGATATTGACTCGCTGTTTAATTTTGTTGAAAAGTGATTGTGTGTCGTTGAAATAGAAATGGTGAATTGTGAAAATTAGTATAAAAATGAAAATTGGGGCGGAATTGAGAATTTGATAAAATGGTGAATTTGGATTGATTAAAGACTTTTGGTTTAATTTGGTTCAAATATAAATATGGTTGAAATGCAGTAGTATCATGATAAGACCGGCAAAAGCGTAGGCAAACGTAGGCCGGGTAGGCAAATTTAGGAATAACAATTTGTTGGAGTGTTTGAATATGTGCCTGAATGGTACTTTCTACTTTATTGCATGAAAAGTTTAAATTGTACTCATTTGGCCGGGGAATGCCCCGAAGGATTTGTATTGATTTATCCGGGGAATGCCCCAAAGTACCTTGTACTTGGAAGATGTTCGTGGTGAAGGTCTGAGGCGTCGGGTGAAGCGGTAGAGCGTAGTCTAGGATTAGTCTAGGGTAGAATAGATTTATATTTCCGCATTATTTATTTTTGGACTGTATAATTGGACTGGACTTTACATTTTTGGAATGTTTTGTTTTGTTTATTGTTTGATTACTTTTCGTGCTTTTGTGTGGTTTATACATTTCGTAATGCCAAAATAGTCGATACACTCTACCAAGCGACCGTGGTTGAACCACGGGATCGAGGGGTACCTAACACCTTCCCCTCGGTCAACAGAATTCCTTAGCCGGAGTCTCTGTTCGCAAACCAGTTTAAAGAGTCAAATGATTTTGAAAAGGATTTTTCTAATGGTGACTTGGCACACCAGATTATGCCAAGTGGAGACTCTGAGTAAAAAATGTAAATAATCCTTTTCCGAAATAAATTTTCATTTCTTGTCACTTAAATAATAAAACCCTTTCGAACTTAA
>NW_025840052.1:0-1524 GCF_002878395.1 Capsicum annuum | reverse complement strand
TGAAAAGGTATTATATGTTGATGAGGTTATGTCTGATGATTTCCACTTAGGTTGAAAGTTGTTTTTTGATGGAGCCACTAATGCAAAAGGAGTAGGGATAGGGGCAATCCTTATTTATAAATCAGGACGATACTATCCTGTAACAGCCCAACTTTGATTCTACTGTACAAATAATATGGCAGAATACGAAGCATACATTTTCGGTTCAAGACTAGCCATTGACATGGGAATCTAAGAACTGTCGGTGTCAGGAGACTCAGATTTGTTAGTCTACTAAGTCCAAAGAGATTGGGAGACTCGTGATTCAAAAATCCTACCTTATCGAGGTTGTTTGCAAGATCTTTGTCATTGATTTGTATCATTAAAGTTCAAGCATATTCTCATATCTCATAATGAGATTACTGATGCTTTGGCGACCTTATCTTTGATGCTCCAATATCCCGACAAGACTTATATTGATCCCGTGCATATCCAGATCTGTGATTAACATGCATATTGCAATGTGGTTGAGGAATAACCTGATCGAGAGACTTGGTTCCATGATATCAAAGAATATATTCAGACTGAAAATTATCCCATACATATCGATGGTAACCAAAAGAGAACTATTCGACGTCTGGCTAGCGGATTTTTCCAAAGTGGGGGAATCTTATATAAGAGGATTCTAGATTTGGGGCTTTTAAGATCCATAGATGCTAAAGAAGCTTCAAAAATCATGACTGAAGTACATTCTGGAATTTGTGGACCACACATGAGCGAGTATGTTTTGGAAAAGAAAATACTTTGAGCAGGTTATTATTGGCTCACCATGGAGCGAGATTCCATCTATTTCGTTCGTAGATGTCCTAAATATCAGGTACACAGGGATTTGATACATTCTCCTTCATCTGAATTGTATACAATGACTGCTCCATGGCTTTTTGTGGCTTGGGAAATAAACATAATTGGACCAATTGAATCGAAAGCCTCAAATGGACATAGGTTCATCTTAGTAGCCATTGATTATTTTGCGAAGTGGATAGAAGTAACGAATTTCAAGTCAGTGACCAAGAAAGCGGTAGTTGATTTTGTTCACTCCAACATCATTTGTCGATTCTACATTTCAAAGTAATTATCACGGATAATGCTGTAAATCTCAACAGTCATTTGATGTAAGAAGTGTGCCAGCAATATAAGATTATGCATCGGAATTCAACTCCTTATCGCCCAAAGACAAATGGGGTTGTACAAGCGGCCAACAAGAACTTAAAGAAAATACTTCACAAGATGGTACGGGGTTCCCGACAATGGCATGAAAAGCTACCTTTTGCTTTGTTGGGTTATCGTCCTACAGTTTGGACTTCAATTGGTGCAACTCCTTACTTGTTGGTGTACAGAACTGAAGAAGTTATACATAAAGAAATTGAGATTCCATCTCTTCAAGTTGTTGTAGAAGCCAAAATTGATGATGATTAGTGGGTCAAAACCCGATTGGAGCAATTGAGTTTTGATTGATGAGAAAAGGCTAGCGTCGATATGTCATGG
>NW_025840051.1:0-3171 GCF_002878395.1 Capsicum annuum | reverse complement strand
AGTTTAGAATTTGTGGTTTTGTTGAATATTTGAAATTTTGTTGAAGGGTTTAGTTTTCTCTCATTGAAAAAAATGTACTCATTTGGCTAGGGAATGCCCTGAGGTATCTGCATTGCTTTGTTCGGGGAATGCCCCAAGAAAGTTGTACTTGAAGATAGTGCACGGTCAAGGCCTGGAACATTGGGTGAAGTAAAGCATCGGAGCATAGTTTAGTACTAGTGTAGGTTAGCGTAGGTTTATATTTTTGCATTTTTTATTTTTTATTTTCAAACTGTATAATTAGAATGAACACTATATATTTTATTTCTTTTGTTTCGTGTGTTTGATTGATTGTTTTATTTGTTTTGTATGGTTTATACATTTGTAATATCAAATTAGCCGAGACGCTCCACTAAGAGACCGTGGTAGAACCACGAGATCGAGGGGTGCCTAACACCTTTCCCTTGGTCAACAGAATTTCTTAGATGAAATATCTGTTCGTCGATCAGTTTTTAGAGTCAAACGGTTTTGAAAAAGGATTTCCAAAGGTGACTTGGCCCACCCGATCTATGCCAAGTGGTGACTCTGAATTTAATTGTGAAATGAATCCTTTTCGAAATAAATTTTCAATCTTTTGTCACTTAATAATACAAACCCTTTTAAACTTAAAACGAATCTTTTTGGTTAAAAAGGGTTGTGACAGCTTTGGCGACTCCACTGGGAATTTTTCAGAATTCGAGCTTATTTTTGGAGTTATATCGGCTTTTTTTGACATTATGGGTGTATAAACATTTTTTGTGTTATAGTTTTATGTTATTGTTTTATCACTGTTGTGCGCCTACGTGCTCTTTGGTTACATTTTTTTATGTGTTACTGCTTTATATCTGGCATCATTTGCATAAACCAAGTCAATTCTTTCTGCAACAAGTCTCGGAGTGAATGTTGTGTACACAAACTCTAGTTGAGTCACCCTTATTTTAGGAGGGGGAGCCATTAGACGTATGGAGTGGGTGGAAAGTTGTCGCAGCCACTATCGACCATACGCTCCTCCGAACAGCCTTGTTAGTGAACCTCAACATAAGTCAGCCTTTAGGTTATGCTTATGTGCATCATACTGATACCTAGCAGGGCCCACTTGGTCCTTTGTAGGAGACTCACCTTTAAACCATCCCTACATGCTAAATTTTGCATTTTCTAGTGTAACGGAGTCATTTGACAGATTGATTTAGGGGAATACATGTGCCAGAATTAAAGGAGCATGTGTTTAGGAAAAAAAAAAAAGAAAAGTGAGTCAAAAGGAGTTTCGTAGCTTTTAGTGTTCTTTATGGCTTTTGTTTTTCACAATTCAAAAAGATTTTTTACCTTTTTCACTCATTTGTCAAAAAAAAATCAAAATCTAAATGATTTTCTTTTGATTCCTTTAGCATGCATTCATAATTCAAAATTTTCAAAAAAGATTTTTTTTAGGAGCTTTTTATAAAAGTATAATTCAAAAAAGATGGTAGAAGTTTTGTACATTTCATGTAACAAAAATATCAAAAAGATTTTTCTTTCATAGTTGGTGTCATTTTTTTGTGAAATGTCAAATTAAAAACCTCCAAGAAAGATTTTATCAGCATTTTTAATCGTCTGTCTATGGTTGTGTCTCTCAAGTTAGGGTTCAGTTCGTTATTTAATACTAAATTGTCCAATCTGGACGAACTACGCACCCCTTATTCTTCTCTCTCGGGAGTGAGATATGTAGGCAGCCTATTGTGGGTTTGGGGATATTATTTGAAAATTTCAAAAAGATTTTCTTCACTCTTTGTTTAGAGTAAGTGTTTCATATACATCTGTAAAAGAAAAAACTACAAAAAGATTTTCCTTTAATAGGTTCAAGTTTAATTTTCATATGAAATTCAAAATTGAAAACCCAAAAAGATTTTTCTTTGGTAATCATAAGTTTTATTTTGTATAGGGATATAAACCTGAAAAATGCAAAAAGATTTTCGCCAATTCTTTTGACAATTTGTTATTTTCTTTTTTTTAAGGTTTCAAGAAAAAGAAAAAGAAAGGAAAAGAATTTAATTGGCCATTTTTGAAAGACTTCACGAACTACGCACACCTGATTCTCCTCTTTTGGGAGTGAGATACGTAGGCACCCTTCTTGGGCTCGGTAATCTTTTCCAAAGAAAAAGAAAAGGAGAAAACGAGCTTTGAAAAAGTGTTGCACTCTAACACATTTGTTACCTTTTTTTCAGTTAGTTTAAGGTGATTGATTTGTGGCATTATAGTTGGTCCTCCATATCACACCAAATCTAAGAAAGGGTTAATTGTGTCCAATGAGGATATAGAGAGTGACATCATGAATCGAACAAAGAGTCAGGAGAATAAGAGATTAGAGAAAGAGATTAGGAGACTAAGACAACAAAGGAATCAAATGCACCGAGCTTAGGCTAGTGGGCTACCTCCTCCTCCATTCCCCACTATTGACCCTACAAATACCTTGAATCTTCCATCAGAATTGCAAAGTCAATTTTCTATTTTGGTTGATGCACTGTAACATGACTCAGAATTCCTTTCAAGCCAAAAGCATCCCAATGTTTTCGTCACTCTTCCTCTAGCTTCTCAGTATAAGCCTGCTACTTGACAACACCACATATTGCCTGTACTTTTGTTTCTCAACCTTCTGTTGAGGCTTCCACTTTGGCTATCCATCCAACAGTTGTGCTACCCCAATCTACTAGTAGACACATGTTCAATACTCTCAATGATCATTGCTATACTCCCGAGCCTACATCAATGTTAATTGGACAACCAAAATTTTTTGTCAAGAAGTCTAGCTTGCCAGAAGAGCTACAGAAAATGGTTGGAAAAATGAAGAGTGCAGAAAATTCTAGGAAAACTTCCCTAGGACCCATGGGTGAAGAAGATGTTTCATATAAAGAATAAGTAATGTCTTTAAGTGTTAACCTCCCTCCAATCCTTTAGATATTAAAACATGAGGAATTTGTGAAGCATTTGGGAAAATATTGCAGACAAGTAAGGGAAATATGAGGGAAGAAGAATGACAAAGATACAGCTGCTATAGTAGTTGGAGAAAGGGACATCCAAGAAGACAACGTCATCGTCACCATCAGTCTCCAGCCCAAGTTCTTACCCAAGCTCTCTATAATCCCTGCCCAAATCCATTATACTCCATTTCCCCACCTC
>NW_025840050.1:0-2223 GCF_002878395.1 Capsicum annuum | reverse complement strand
GAAAAGGCAAAATATTCAACATTAACTATTCTTCTAAACATAAAGAAAATAACTTTACATACTAAAAATAAATGTATCCAACAACAATGAGTTTAAACAAAGCATAAATACATATTTTAAGCAAAAATTGAAACTTTATAAAAAATAATCAAAGAATAAAGTAAAAAAAGGCACATACAACTATTGCTAGCTCATTTTTATATCATGAACATGAAAATAATTAGAATATCAATACCAAAACGTCCTAGGGCCTTCAAGGCCATCTACAACATACAATCCCAGCAAACAAAATTATATCTACGAACTACGAAAAACAAATGAAGAAGAAAATAATAATAAAAACTAAAATAAAAAAAAGGTGTGTTTACCTTTTTGGGGGCAGCAAAACGAGACTACGAGCTTCGTTAGAATCAACCACCACCGAAAAATGTCGCCGGCAACTGAAAATTTTGATTAACCGATCAACTTATGAAACAAAAATTTTAATTAAATAAAAATAACTATTTTTGCTTAAAAAGATTTTTTCATCTTTCTAGCCTTTTTTTTCTTCCTTTTCTCCTTCTCTCTCTACCAAAGTAGTGGTAGTATTTATAGGAGAGAATGGAGTATTTTTTTTTTCCACCAATGTGGGAGAAAAGTATTTATAGGAAAGGATAGAGATTTATTTCTTGTCATCTACCAATGTGGGAGAAAAAGCATTTAGGGGGGGTTTTGGAATGTAAAAATTAAAGATAAGGTGAGGTGGAAGATAATGTGGGGGGAAATAGTACAATGTAGTACAATCTTTGAATTTTAAAATTGGTAAAGGACAAAGTTGGGGGGAATAGTGCAATTTGAATTTATTTTTTGGTGGGAATTGGGTAAAAGTTATGAGAGTTCTTGAAAATTTTGGGGTTATTTAAAATATAACCTCAATTGGAATTTAAAATTTAGCCATATTTATTTATTTTGACCAATTTAAAAATTAATTGATGAATTGCATTGCAATAGTGACCAATTTTCAATTATGGTCAAATCAAATAGATTGGCTAAATTAAATTAATACTTTTTTTTATCCCGATCTTCTTGATTTAATAAAATGAATGCATATTTATCCAAATAAATTATTTTTGAGAATAAATTATATTTGACTTAAGATTTTAATCATTTAAATTTATTTTCAATATAAGCCTTAATTAAAATCGATATTTAATAGAATAAATATTTAAGTAACAAATTATATAATATCGTATAACTGAACATGATAGTATATAATTGCTAATTAAAATGACAAAATCACATATGAAAAATATTTTAAGTTTTTTTTTATTTGGATGAAATAATTATTTTGGTTTATTAAAAACTGAAGAAACTCAGGATTAAATTTAGTCGTGGAGGGCCAAAATTAGGTGTCAACAGTAGCCCCCCCTTTGGGTAGGGTGGATGTAAGTAACCCTGGGCAAAGGGAGGTTGACGTTCCTAATTTTTGTCCGACCATAGATTCGAATCTGAAAGAGGTTGGTTTCCGCATGAGATTCATAGAGTCATGGATGGACCTCGGTATTAGGTTTCCTACATATCCCAGGTTACATGAGAATTCAGGCCACTTGTAGTTCGTAGAGCTTGATTTAAAGCACGATTTTCAAAAAATTCACAAGTTATCTCAGTTTTAGAGTGTTTGATAAAACCGAGAAACTGGGGAATAAAGGGATTAGGGGGTGGTTGGAATGCAGTGGAGTTTTCTACATAGATCCCAGCCTACATATCCCCAAGATTTTAGGGAATCAGACTGCTTGGAGTTCGACTCAATCGGTAGGAAAGATAGTCTTTTATTTCAGACCATCTTTGGCTTGGAATGAGTGACAAGGATCGAGTTGTAGAAAAGAGGCTTGTAACCTCTTGACCATGAATGTGGGATCCTTCACATCCATAGTCAAGAACTTACCTAGACATAATTTCAAAAACTCTAAGTGTGTTGCCACCCAAATTTGAAAAAAAAGAAGGTTACCCTCGGCATGAGTTTAAAAATATCCCGAAGGTGAAGCTGAAACTAGAATATCATGAAATACCCACAAGCCGTCTAACAGGGGTGTGGTTGGATGGTGGTGGTGATCATCCTTTAGCTCACGTCCAAAGAGTTTGACGTCCCTCTTTAGACTATGTCCCATTTTGCTGCTAAAAAAGAGTTCCACGTCGCGTTACGTCCTTTTTGGAGTCTTCCGCACCTGTGGTTTTGATTTGAGA
>NW_025840049.1:0-5152 GCF_002878395.1 Capsicum annuum | reverse complement strand
GTTTTGGTTACATACTACAATCCCCCCTTTTCTACGAGACTTGCACTAAAAGTCTAGTAATTTCTCTTGCTTGTTGGCCAAGCTATTCTCTGTGGGATCGATACCCAACCCAGGTTGGGTTCTATATTTGCTAACGACCGCTTTACACTCCCACGAGAGCTGTAGATTGAGCGTTATCACCCTCCTTCGGACCTTCATCATCCCCCGCATACATGATCCTGCGCTTGAGAAGGCCATATACCATGATCATTGGGAAACGAAGAGGGCGGAGCCCAAACAGCTTAAGAAAGTGTACAAAGCAGCTCTTCTTAAAAAGTCCATCTATGTTTTCCTTCTTCATAATACTCCTAAGTTTGTCAAAAAGTTTCCCCAACTGATATTTAAGTACATGATCACCAAATACTGCTTTAGGGTTATTCATCGGCTTCACAACTCGAAACTTATCAATACTAATGGTTTTGAAAGAATCATGCTGGAATTTTGATATTATTTCACGCCCCATTGGTGAGGAGGAGTTATCACTTTCCTCGGCTTCATTTTGCCCTGACTGAGATTGTTCTAGAAGTTTCTCCAAATCTATCTATACTCTAGCCATTTTTGTTTGGTGATCGGAAATTGATCCACTTTCTCCACTTTCAGTTTCATTTCTTTTGGGAGACATCTTTTAACTACAAACAAAGGATAAACAAAAATTACATTACATTTGATGTCTGCATAATTTTTTAAAAAAAGGTGAGACGAATTTCAAATAATTATTCTTACCACATAACCAAAAAAAAATACTCCAACGGACAACCCATCAGTTGGAACAGATAAGGAACCCAAATATATTTGAAGACCTATTTAATATCTCCCAAGATATATTCCACCTGTTGCAACAGGTGGATAAATTTTAATAAATTATTCTACGCCACATTACAAGAAAATACTCCAACAGATAACCCATCAGTTGGAACAGATGGGAAATCTTTTTGAAGACCTATTTAATATCTCTTAACAGATCTTCCATCCGTTGAAAAAGATGGACCACCACCACCACAACCAATGCCACCAAGACCACCACCAATTCCACTAATACCAACACCAAGACCATCGACACCACCGCCAAAAAACACAAATACCAACACCACCAACAACAACACAAACACCATCCAACAATACCATGATAGTCAATAAAACACTGAGAGAAAAAATAGGCTTTTCTCAGCTTTTTTAGCATCAAAACTCAAAAATGTTAACCCATTCTCGAAGATAATACAACTAAAAGTCTTCTTTTTCATCATTAACTAAAGAACCTTATTTTTAGAATAAAGAACAAATGTAGAACTCTTCTCGAACTATGTTACATACGAAGACAAAGAAAACGACGGATACAAGCGGGAATGAAGTTAAAAAACAACAACTATATATAGTCGTAAATGGGAAAAAATCGACCTATTTTAAAGGATTGAGCAATATGTTGAGTAATTGTTGTTTCTATTTTTGAGAGGGAGAGGAGACCCCAAGAGAGAGAGAGGGAAGAGCGAGAACTTAACATTTTAAATGAAATTTTTTTTTGCGCAAATGGATGATTTGTATGGGTTGATTTGCAATTTTGAAAAAGAATGACAAGTTTTGAAATTGCTAATTTGGTCCGAATTGATCTTAATTAATTTTAAGATTTTTAAAATATATATTTTTTAAAACATTGAGTTGATGAGAACTCATTTCAACTCAGAGTGATCGATCGACGACTTAGGTTGGGATGAACGTAATACCAACACCATGCAATTACAAAGAATAGATTGGATTTGTAGTTGACCCTACGAGCTCATTCATTCATCCCTAGTTCCACATAAATCAACTTAGGTACTATCACTATCCTAAAATTGAGTTAATGAGAACTTATTTCAACTCAGAGTGATCGATCGACAACTCGGGTTGGGATGAACGCAATACCAACGCTATACAATTGCAAAGACTCGATTGAATTTGTAGTTGACCCTGCTAGATCATTTATTCATCCCTAGTTCCACCTAAATCAAATTAGGTTCTATCACTATTCTAACATTGAGTTGATGAGAACTTATTTCAACTCAGAGTGATCGATTGATGACTCGGGTCGGGATGAACGTAATACCAATGCTATGTAATTGCAAAAACTCGATTAGATTTGTAGTTGACCCTGCTAGCTCATTCATCCATCCTAGTTCTACCTAAATCAACTTAGGTACTATCACTATCCTAACATTGAGTTGATGAGAACTCATTTAAACTCAGAGTGATCGATCGATGACTCAAGGCGGGATGAACTCAATACCAATGCCATGCAATTACAAAGACTCGATTGGATTTATAGTTGACCCTACGATCTCATTCATTCATTCCTAGTTTCACCTAAATCAACATAGGTACTATCACTATCCTAATATTAAGTTGATGAGAACTCATTTCAACTCAAAGTGATCAATCGACGACCCGGGTCAGGATGAACGTAATACCAACACCATGCAATTATAAAGACTCAATTGGATTTGTAGTTAACCCTAAGAGCTCATTCATTCATCCCTTATTCCACCTAAATTAATTTAGGTACTATCACTATCCTAACATTGAGTTGATGAGAACTCATTTCAACTCAGATTGATCGATCGACGACTCGGGTCGGGATGAGCGGAATACCAACTCCATCCAATTACAAAGAATCGATTGGATTTGTAGTTAACCCTACGAGCTCATTTATTCATCCCTAGTTCCACTTAAATCAACTTAGGTACTATCATTATCCTAATATTGAGTTGATGAGAACTTATTTCAACTTAGAGTGATCGATCGATGACTCGGGTCAAGATGAATGCAATACCAACGCATGAAATTGCAAAGACTCAATTAGATTTGTAGTTGACCCTGTGAGCTCATTCATTCATACCTAGTTCCACCTAAATCAATTGCAATGAAATCTATTGCAACAAACGACCGAGCTGTTGAAAATTTTCAAACAGCTATTCATATCTGTTGTAACAGATGACATATCTAATTTAATTATCAAATAGAAATTTGGTTCTATTGTGACAGATGACTGAAATATTGGAAATTTTCAAATAGATATTTATATCTGTTGTAACAGATGACATATCTGATTTAATTATTTATCAAATGAACATTTTTATCTATTGTCACAGATGGCTGAGCTGTTGAAATTTTTAAATAGATATTTATATCTATTGTAACAGATGACTGAGCTGTTTGGATTTCTAAACAGATATTTATATATGTTACAACAGATGAAATTCTGTTTGAAAATCTTGTTTCTCTTTTAATTTTAAAGCAAGCTTCTGGTCCGAGTAGATAATATTAAGTAGTAGTACTTACTACTAATGCGGTAAAAATTGTTTCTTGGATATCTCAAAAGTGAGTTCATTGAGCAGTCTTGTCTTGTCTTTTCAATGTCAGTAGTCTTAGCCTTCCTCGTGCCCCTCAAATTATTAATGAAATTAATGAATATTAATTAATAAATATTGAAAACCACTACATCTACATACACAATACATACATACATACATCTATAAAAATTAGAAATTATCTCATCTCTTCCTTTAGCTGTAGTTTATTTTATTCAACTCTCATCTTTTTCTTTCTCTCCTCTTTAGGGTCACAACCTTTTTTTTCTCATTTCTTTTCTCTTCTCATAAAGAAGATCTTTTCGGAGAAAAACCAATCCATATCTTTTCTCGACTTAAATTTCTATTTTGATCCCCTTTTTGATATCAAGGTATGATTCATTATTGCTCTTTCATCCTCATCTTCTTCTTTGCAAGTTATTTACACCTAGTTTTTATTTAATTACTATTTACCCATATCATATTTATTAAAAAAATTTAAATGAACATTTAAGTGTTGAATAAATAAACCGAGAATTTTTATTACAATATGAGAAAAAAGTCATCTGTTGGGAGAAGTTTAAAAACCTTGTTGGCAGTATTATTTTTTTTGTATGTCTTTTGTTTGTTTCTTTATTGTTGATGTAGTTATTGATGTTGTTGGTGGGGTTTCCATTGTTGGAACTTATGGTGTGGTGTTGTTGATGGTTCTAGAATAAAGGATATTGCTTCTTTGTTGTTGATGATGTTGTTGGAACAAATATTGTTGTTTCTTTGTTGTTGATGTTTATGCTGTTGTTGATGTTGCAACAGATGGAGAAATTATTGGAACAAATAAAACCACCAGAAAGGCTGGTTTGATGTATTCCATTAGACTCCACATCTATTGTAACAAACTCTATATCTGTTGCAACAGACTCTACATCTATTGGAACAGACTCCATATCTGATGCAACAGATGGATAATGTTCTTTTTGTGACATTAATTTTTTTCTCTTCTTTGTAGATATAAGAAACTGACAGTTGATCAACTTTTGACGGACTATCACAAGAGACTTCAATAAAGATGGATTTGGAGGAATAAACTGCTTGCAGATAGAACCACTTCTTATGTAGGAGGTATGTATTACTGATAATGTTATCATGGAAACACATATAGAGTGCACTTATTTTGTGAATGCTATTTTACTGATTAGTCATAGACCATTCAAACAAGATGTCTGTAATTTTATAGTTAAGTTTGGTAGGTCCAAACTGATAAGACTAAGGGACCATGAATATGGTTCTGATACCCTATTAAGATTTAATGTCGATTGTTGCTCATGTTTATTTGTCAAGCATTGTGAAGGGATCTAGTTTTGGTGTCATCACAAAGAGATTCAATAGCGATTGGACTAACTTTTAGGGTGCATTGGACCCTTAGAGGGCCTTCGAAGCTTATCACTACATCTAAAAAGAACGAAAAACCAATATAGTTATTGCCCTATCCAAAATTTATATGGTTGGGTTGCTCGCTCGGGGTGATGATTATATGTCAGAAGGTGCGGTAGAAGAATGCCTTCGAGGGAAAATGGGTGGTTGATGGAAGACTATATCATCTGAGAGCTAATTAAAGAAGAGACATATGGTAGAAAGTAACTTTTAGCGAATCTGGCCGATGGAATTATCTTAACAGATGCAAAAATCTGAATCAAGTGTAAATATGAAAGTGTATCCGGTAATGTAATTTCATCTATTGTGTCTCTAAAAGAAAAATAATGCAGATGGACACTTTGCTAGGGAGCTGCGTGGTC
>NW_025840048.1:17097-109947 GCF_002878395.1 Capsicum annuum | reverse complement strand
ATGTCCAAATCATATAATAATATTATGTTTTTAATATTTTATATTGTATCATTTGAATTATCATCGCTTTGATTTTCAACTTTAAGCTTCCGCATGACGTTTTCTTGATTTCGAACCCAATAAGTGGTATCAGATCCTATGGTTCAATAATCCGATGGTTCAGATCGAAGACATGTCAAAATTCAAGTTGCAACCAACTTGGCAATAGTGAGGATTTATATATATATATATATATATATATATATATATATATACTACATGTGGAGATATATTTCAATCATATATCCAATAATCCTGCTGCTCTACCTTTAAAATAAATTTTCAACCCATGCTTACGGGCTACAATTTTCAACTCCGCTTACTTTTAACACTTGAGCTCCTTTCAACTTGTGCATATACTTTTAACGCATATGATCCACTTTTAACATGTGTTCATTTTCAATGCACAAAGTTTCACTTTCAACCCTGTTTACTCATAAAATAGAGCTCTAATAATATTAACCCATCCTTTTATTTTTAACGCATAGGGCTTCAATTTTTAACTCATATCAACTTTTAATCATGGTAAGCAGCAACGATATATGAAGATCGTGTGAAGAAGGAAGATGATTATTTTGCCAGAAAATCAAGCCAAAAAGGGGTGAATTGTTAGAGTTTCTGCCCCAATTTTCTTACCATATTTAAGCTTTATTTTTCTTACAAGGAAAATATAAATTTTTTTCATATTTGGTTAACCTCTTTCTTGGATGAAAGATTTTGGAACTTTATAAATAGAATACCTATCTTCTCATACCAAAAACATAATAATATTCACAATGTAGTCATCACAGAGTGATGTTTAGGAGGAGATTTTCTTCCAACAATTTTTATATATTTTTTATATTAGTTTCATATTGTAATACCCCATAATATTCTTTAGTTGAATGCTTAAGGGGTCCAAGGCTTGAAAATCTCACTAAGTGTTGAGGACTTAGTCATTTTCAAGACCCGTACACTTTTCAGATTTTTATTTGGTCTTCTCGACCCTGAAATATTGGTTTTAAAATTAGTTCATGTTTAGGAAGGTTAAAAGCATATCTTAGGAGAGTCTCAAAACTTTTGAACAAGATTTGAGACTTGTTTGTGTGGCTGAAATAGGGAGCCAACACGATAAGGCCATGACACATTGGTCTCTCCCATGGTGAGAAGGTCCGCAACACGTTGCTTTCTCCTTCGGAGTAAGCAAAGTTGCACGTTACTTTCTCCTACGGAGAGAGAGGCACGACGTGTGGCTTTTTCCCATACAATTATGTGATTTAGGTACCCAAGGGACATTTGAGTCATTCCCCTCAACCCAATTCGTCCTTAACATGATTTGGGACTTCCTAAAGGGCATCATTCTCCCCTTTCACTCCAAATTGCTCCATCATTCTCCCCTTTCACTCCAAATTGCTCTAAAAAAACCCTTCTCTTTTTCCAAGAACAAAACCCAAGCTCTTTCTCAAGAAATCAAGAGTTCAAACTTCTCAGTTCAAAAAACCCTCAAGAAACTATCTATTAAGGTATGCGGATATTCATCAATGGGTCTCTTTCACCCAGTAAGCCCAAAAAACTTCCTTTTAATTAAAATATGGAGTTTTTCCTTTACTATGGAATTTCATATGTTCAAGATGGGTTAAATTCATGCGTTCCCTAGTAATTTAAACTCAATTCATGTCCATGTATGATCCCATGAAAAGTTAGGTTGCTTCATGCTTTAAATTTCAGTTTCCCATGTCATATTTAAGTGTATTTTATGTAAAATCCCCAAATTATAAATTTAGTCATATAATCATGCTGTATTCTTTATACTTTACACATTCCCATGTTCAAGTTCATGATTCTCACATGTTTGATGAAATGTCTATGTTTTGGGTCTTTGAACCATGATCCCGTACTATATTTTTAAAGCTTTGTTATCATATTTTATGGTCATTCAGTGCTGACGGGTTATGAACGCCCGATACCTATGTGTTTTACATGATTTTAGATCTTCAAGTAATGATTCAGTTAAACCATCGATATTATTATCTTACTCAATTGATATAATCATGATGAGCACCATCAGAAATAATATTAAGTTAAACTTAGTCCAGTTCAGTACTAGTGTTAATTCAGTTGGGAGTAGGATTTAGCACCAAGCGAATGCAGGGATGACGGTCTCCCCATCAGTATAGGCAGAGTTTTTAGTATTAGTCCCTAAGTTCCAAAACTACGTAGCCAATGTAGGATATTACATGTTTATGCATTCATGCTCAATTATCTCATATATTTCAATCAATCCTTATCTTACATATCAGTATATTCAAAGTACTGATCACATACTTTTTTTTGCGCTATGTTGTCTTTAACATAGGTTTGGACGCTCAGTTTCCTAACCGTTCTTAGATAGCTCAACGTTACCTAGCAATAGTAGTGGTTAGTCCTCATCCATCGAGGATATGATATATTTTTCTCAGTTATTTCAGTATTTTGTTATGTTTAGTTAGCCAAAGTTAGTTGGGAGTTTTTCCCACAACTCTTCATGATGCTTAGAGGCTTTCAGACAATTAGATAGACAGTCTCATTCAATTCTTTCAGTTTTATCAATTGTTTCAGACATGCCAGTCTTACGTATTTTGGTATTTCTAATTTATAGTATCTTATCAGATTATCTTTCACATATGTTCTTTAATTACTATTTTATTTAGTGCTCACAGCAGGTACCGGCTCATGGGTTAGCTTGTGGTCACTTGTAATTGTAAGCACCGTTGTCGCGACTAGGGGGTAGCCTCGAGTTGTGACAAAACTTAGTATCAAAGCCAAAGGTTTTAAAGTGTCCTAGGGAGTCTGAAAGCCGCGTTGAGTAGAGTCTTGTGCATGGGTGTGAAGCACTTCACACTTATGGACGAGAGGCTACGAAATATTCTTAGGAAATTTTCCCTTATTTTAGTGTTCATGTCGTGCGAAAGTGCATGAATTTAATGTAATTCCTCTTTCTAACTCATCCTTCATTTCATTTATAGACAATGCCTCCTAGAAGAAATAATGGAAGAAGAAATAGGGATAAGCCTGCACCACCTGTTCAGGAAGATTCCCTGAATGAGCATGTATCTCACGCCGAATTCAGGGTCGCTTTCACGACCTTATCCCATTCTGTAGCTGCTTAGAACAACCAATAAACTATTTCTTCATCCAATCTTATGGCAAATATACTTGCAGTTAGAATTTGAGATTTTACTCAGCTTAATCCCCCTCTGTTTTGGGATCTAAGTCTGAGGAGGATCCACAGAAATTTCTGTACATGGTGCAAAAAGTGAAAGATATCATGGGATTCACTTCGAGTGAGAATGCAAAGTTGGCTACATATCAGTTGTAGGATGTAACTCACACTTGGTTTAAGCAGTGGAAGAAGGACCGAGGTGTTGATGCAGGGCCTATAGAGTGGGAAAAGTTTGCTACAGATTTCTTAGATAGATTCTTTCCACAGAAGTTGAATAAAGCTAAGGTTTAGGAGTTCATCAACTTTAATCAAGGCAATATGAGCGTGAAGGAGTACTCGTACAAGTTTACTCAGTTGGCGAGGTATGATCTTACTATGGTAACGGATAATAGGTCTAGAATGAGTAAGTTTGTATCTGGTGTAACAGATAGTGTGGTTAAGGAATGTAGGACTGTCATGTTGATTAAAGAGATGGACTTATCTTGACTTATGCTTCACGCTCAGCAGATTGAGGAAAAGAAGCTTAAGGAAAAAGAGAGAGAATAAAAGGGACATAACAGGTAGTTTTAATTTTTTTCAGCCATGGTCGGAAGGTGGTAATCGTTCTTAGTTCTGGCAAAAATTTTTAGCCCCAGATCTATCTTCAGCTAGTGAGCCAGTGCCTAAGTTCAGGCAAGACAGTCGAGATAGAGCGCTAGGCTCTAAGTCCTAGGCTAGTGTGAACAGTGGTCGTACAAATCCGCTCTGTAGAAAATATGGTAGAAACCATTGAAGTGAGTGCAGAGTGGTTAGTGATGTGTGTTTTGGATTTGACAAGCAGGCCAGAGGATCCGGAGTGTTTGGTGGTTGCTTAGAGAGGCAAAAATGATCGTTAGTAGGGGTAGACTAATCCTTCAGCAGCACCAGTAGGTCGCCCAACTCAGCAGGCTTCCACGTCTAGTGCCACAAGTAGAAAGCACCAGAACAGTTGTATGCTCTCCTTACTTGGCATGATCAGGAAAGTTCTCCTAATATGGTTACGGGTATGTTACAGGTTTTTCATCTTCATGTTTATGCATTTTAGATCCTGTATCTTCACTTTCTTTTGTGACTTCTTATATAGCCGTCAATTTCGATGTCAATCTAGAAATATTAGCAGAGCCTTTTTTAGTGTCTACCCCAATGAATAAATCTATTATAGCTAAACGGGTATACAAAAATTGCCCGGTCACAGTATCTCAGAGAATTACCTCAGTTGATGTTGTGGAGTTAGATATGAATGATTTTGATGTCATTCTCGACATGGATTGGCTCTACTCATGTTATGCCTTAGTTGATTGAAAAAATAGAATTGTCCAGTTTCAGTTCCCAATTAACCAGTTATCAAATGGAGGGGTAGTACTTCAGTGCTTAGCGGTCAGATTATTTCATATCTTAAAGCAAGAAAGATGATATCTAAGGGGTATGTTTACCAACTTGTCTAAGTCAAAGACTCAAGTTTTGAGACTCCGAGTCTTGAGTCAGTTTTAGTAGTAAGGAAATTTCTAAATGTGTTTCTTGAATATATTTTCGGAGTTCCTTTAGAGGGAAAAAGACTTCGGAATAGATCTCCTTCCAGATACCCAACCTATCTATATTCCACCCTACAGAATGGATCCAACCGAGCTTAAGAAATTGAAGAAACCTTTTAAAAATCTCTTAGATAATGGTTTCATCAGGCCTAGTGTTTCTCTATGGGGAGCTCCAGTCGTATTCATGCATAAGAAAGACAGTTTCTCAGAATGTGCATTGATTACCATCAATTGAATAAAGTCACAATCAAGAATAAGTATCCACTCTCCAGAACTGATGATTTGTTCGACCAACTTTAGGGTGCCAGTTATTTGTCTAAGATAGACCTCAGATCCGGCAATCATCAGCTTAGATTCAGAGAATGTGACATTCCAAAGATAACTTTCAGAAATCGGTATGGTCACTTCAAATTCCTAGTTATGTCTTTTGGACTAACGAATGCCCTTGTAGCTTTCATGGACTTGATGAACAGTGTATTCAAGCAGTACTTAGACATGTTCGTTATAGTATTTATTGATGATATCCTTGTCTATTCCTGTAGTGAGGATGATCATGCAAACCATCTGAAAATTATATTACAAACCTTTAGAGATCATTAGTTATTCGCTAAATTTAGCAAGTACAAATTTTGGCTAAGATCAGTAGCTTTTCTTGACCATATAGTTTCCAGTGATGCCATCGAAGTTGACCCTCAAAAGACCATACAGTGAAAAACTGGCCTAGACCCATTTCTCCATCAGATATCAAGAGTTTCTTAGGTTTGGCTAGCTATTACAGACGGTTTGTTGAAGGGTTTTCTTCTGTTGTATCCCCTATGTCTCGATTGACTCAGAAGAAGGTCTAATTTTAGTGGTCAGATTCCTACAAGAAGAGTTTTTAGGTGTTGAAGACTCGACTCACCTCTGCCCCAATTTTGCCTTTGCCAGATGGTTTGAATGGATTTATAATTTACTGTGATGCTTCTAGAGTTGGTATTGGTTGTGTTATGATGCAGACAGGTAAGGTCATAACCTATGCCTCTAGACAGCTTAAACCCCATGAAAATAATTATCTGACCCATGATTTTAAGTTGACAGCTGTTGCCTTCACCTTAAAGATTTGGAGGCACTATCTTTATGGGGTTCATGTTGATGTATTCACTGATCACAAGAGTTTACAATACGTGTTCATGCAGAAAGACCTGAATCTTTGTTAAAGAAAGTGGCTTGCATTGTTAAAAATTATGATATAATTGTGTTATATCGTCTGGGCAAGGCCAGTAGTGGCAAATGCCGTTAGTAGATTGTCGATGGGTAGTGTTGCTTATGTTGAGGAATATAAGAAGAAGTTAGTCCGTGAGGTTCATTAGCATGTTATTTAGGCGTTCGATCGATTGATTCAGCTGAAGGTAGTACATGTGTTCTGAATGGTTTGGAATCTTCGTTGGTTGCCGAAGTAAAAGAAAAGCAAGACAGGGATCCTAGTTTGGTTTAGTTGAAGGAGATGGTTGGAGATCAGAAGGTGGAGGTTTTCTCCCAAGGGAGAGATGGTGTGCATCGTTTTCAGGGCAGGTTATGTGTTCCGTGTGTTGATGGTTTGAAATAATGAATTTTAGCATAAACACATGGTCACTACTAAAAAAAAGGCCAAAAAACGACACAAAAAAGGGACGAACTATGTCGCTTTAAAAAATAACGAGAAAAGAGACACTATTCATTGCTTTTTTAGTTTAATTTTTATTTTTATTTATTTTTTATTAAAATCGACGGCCAACGTCTTAATATCTGCCTTTTTTTTGCAAATTATTGTGCCAACTAATTAACAAATAATTTATATTTTTAATAAATACAATGGATAGCATCAAAATATATTTAAAAATAATAATTAATTGTAATGTCCTGAGAGTACACCTTAGGCGCTGCACTGTGCTTACGGCCATAAGTGACCACAAGCTAACGCACGATACTGGTACCTGCTGTGAGCACCGAATAAAACTGCTAACAAAAGAGTATTTGCAAAATTTAACTAAAAAATGCCACAGGGTTTTAAATACTGAAAACATTACTGAATCATAGGTCTGAAAACAACTGTCTGAAAACTGATAAAAAATGATGATCAAATTGACTGTCTGAAAGTGTCTAAAAAGCCTCTAATTGACTGACAGTGGAACTGATGGGACAAATCCCCAACTAACTCTGACTAACTAAATAACTGAACTGTTGACATAACTGAATATAAGATAAACTCATCCTCGAAGTATAAGGACTCACCACGATTGCTTCTGCTGATGTGCTGGAATGGCTAAGTGCAGTCGGGAACCTGGGCATCCGAACCTATGATATGAGATATCATAATACAAGAAACGAGTATGCGATTAGTACTTTGAATGTAATGGTATGCTAGATGAGGTTAGGTTGTTATGCATGGGTTATGTACATCAGTAATAACTGACTGAATGAGTAGTATGAGGTAATTGAATAACAGATATAAATACGTGAATGCTTTAAAATCTGAGAATGCATGACCAAACATCTAACATAATTTTAAAATAGTCTGTAAATTGAAATACTGAAATCTGGTAACTGAATACTGATAAACTGTCTGCTATGGTCAAGTAAAACCAAACTGAATTCTGTACTGAATACTAAAATTAAAACTGTGGGAGGTATTATCTAACCGACATACCCCAAAGCTGAGTTGATCGAGGTCCAACCTGTGACCCTAGTTGGAAGGGTACTAGTACCGTGCCACGGGTATTAACAATGGTTGTGTCAACCCTAAACTAGCAGGAAGACATCTTGTCAACCCTAAACTACCAGAAAGACTGCCGACCCTAAACTAGCAGGAAGACATCTCCAACCTATGCTAGCTCATAGTTTTGAACTCAGGGATTACTACTAAGGGTCAAACCCTATACTAACTGGAATACCCCCATCCCTGGGTTTGCTTGGTGCTGAATCCTACTCCCAACTGAGCTGACACTGATTACGAGACTGAACTAAGTTTAACTGAAGAAAGAGCTGACTCAAATTACTGAACTGATCTAAGTTTGACTGACATGATAACTGACTGAACTGATAATGCTCATACATGTATGAACCATTCTGAATATACTAAGACTAAGTAAACAACTAAATTTTGGGTATTCATAACCCCTAGGACTCGATAACAATAATAACAGGGACACATGAAAGCTTTGAAACCATGGAAGGAAATCATTGTTCACAATTATTCACTTAAGTATTTCATCAAACACATGGGGGTCATGAGTTAAAGCATGGGAATAGTTAAATCATGTGATAATAACATAATTTCAATATGAAAATCATGGGTTAAGGATTTAACATGCGAATATCACCATTTAAATGTGTAAGGTTTAATAACAACAACAATTTTGTGTAAGCATGATATAAAATCAAAGTTCATGTAAATTCATGGACATAATTCATAAAATATGTAAAGATCATACTTTTAAAATTGAAAATGGATTCTTGGACTTCATGGGTGAAAAGGGCCCATGGATGAACATAAAACATACCTTAAAGCTTTAATCTTGAAAGAGAATTATCTTTTCTTGAACATTCTTATATTGGGAAACACAACTTCTTGGTTTTCTTGAAGAAGGGCTTAAATCTTATTCTTGGGAGATGATCTTTAGAGGAAACCCTAATCTTGTTATTGAGAGTGTATGAGAGGATTTTAATATGCTTAACTGATAAAATAGGAGAAAAATAAAGCCCCTTGAGGGTTATAAGTCGTGGGAGGGGTTAGGTTTGAGTTGAGGAAAAGACCAAAATACCCCTCTAAAGCTAAATAAGAGTGGGTGAAATTTTTTAGTTGATTACTTGAGTTGATAACTTATCAACTAGTTAATGGCTTATCAACTCAAGTCGTCACTTTTATAGTAGAGATGGTTATAGGTTACGACTTGGTTGATAAGTCGTCACTTAGTTGGTGACTTATCACCTCAAGTCGTCACTTTAAAGCTGACATTGATGACTTTCTAGTTTGGGCTGACAACTTGGCTGATAAGTCGTCACTTAGTTGACGGCTTATCACCTCAAGTCATCACTTAGTTGGCGGATGGACATGTTGAGGTAAGGTAAAGTGGGTATAACTTTCCACTCCGATATCAGATTAAGGTGAAACCAAATGCGTTGGAAAGAAGACTCAAAGACCTTTCATTTGATATAAAGTGAGACACCTGAATTGATATATACTGGTGAATACACTCATTTAAAGTTGACCCTAGCTGGAGCATGTTTGAAAACTCTATCGATAGAAAAGTCCTCAACTCGTCTTTGAGTTAGGAGGGTATTGTGACCTCGATCAATATACAAAGATATTCCCACATCACATACTTTCTAATCACACATGTGTATACATAGAATAATTGGGTTCAAGTTTGTACACATAGGAACAACGATTTAAATTCTAGCCCAAAAATGTGGGGTGTTACATTAATTTTTTGAAAACGACGTAGTCTGTTGATTTTTAAATTTGATTTTTATTTTTGTTTATTTTTATTAAAATCGACGAGCAATGTCACTATAATTTTTTTTTAAAATATTAATTTTAGAAAAGCGACTCTATCCTTCGCAATTTTTATTTTTTTAATTTTTCTGTATTTTTTACAAAAAGCAACAAACAGTGTCGCTTTGGTTAAAAATAAATAAAAAATAACTTTATGATAAAAAGTGATGTTGTCCGTCAGTTTTTAAATTTACTTTTAATTTTTATTAAAATCGACGGACAACATCACTATAATTTTTTATTTTTAAAATATTAATTATAGAAAAGCGGCGCTATTCATCGCAATTATTAATTATTTTTATTTTTTCATATTTTTTATAAAAAACAACGGACAGTATCGCTTTTGTTAAAAATAAATAAAAATTAACTTTATGAAAATGACACTGTCCGTCAATATTAGATTTTTTTAATTTACTATTAAATAAATAATTTTTATATTTTAAAAAAATTAAATGTATTCAATTATATATTGCATACGTTGATATCATACGATCGATTGATCAAGGTAATAATATACTGTTGAAGATGTAATCTTTATCTTTTACTTATGTTTCAATATATAAAATAAATATTTTTCATTGTATATATGTTAAATTACGTTAAACATAATCTTTATATAATGAATATGTCTATATCATACAGTTGAGGTAGTAATATTATGCCACTATTGGAGTAATAACAACGTAATGTTCATATATAACTGATAATTCATCAGAATATAATAAATATGTTGTATTATGAGGTAATATACTTGTGGATGTGATGTATATAGTACGTATTCAAGAGTTGATATGTGTTTTTCTGTATGTATATATGTATATGTATATGTATATGTATATGTATGATGTAGTGACTGATGAACGATGTAGTAAAAAACTAACCGATATATATATATATATATATATTATGTACTGAAGGTATAATAACATAAGATAAACTAATCGATAATTCATCTGAGTATATGTGAAATATGTTGTATATTATTATGGGGTTGTAAAATCATGTATGTGATGTATATAGTACGTATTTGGAAGCTTATAGCCAATCAAATAGATGTATATATACGTATATCTCGTGTAGTGACGTATGCAGTAATGAAAAGCTAGATAACTGAATCTATATATCAAAATATTTTAAATAATATGTTGATATCAAACTATTGAGAAAATATACTACTTGTGTCAATGTAGACAAGGGTATATACTGTTGAAATTGTAATAATGTAAGATAATTAGCTAATTGATAATTAACCCGACTAATACGCTGTATTATATGATATATAATATCATATTTAAAAGATAATTAACCAAAGAATCATCCTAATTTAATAAATGCAGTGATATTATTATACGATTTAAGGAATATACTATTCGTGTTAATGTGATAAATAACAAATTATTTGATTTAAATGTACATTACACTAAATTATTTGGATGTTATAATAAAAATTATATATTTTATTAATTTTTAATAAAAATCAATCACAAATGGTCATTTTTTGAATAATTATTTTTTTAAAAAATAAATTACCTATGCATGATCGGTTTTTCCAAAAATTTTATAATATCTAACCCAATTCAAACCTTGACTGGACCCAACCCATTTTGTTTACCCCTTTAATTTTTTCCTTTCTAATTAGGGATCCGCAACAACCAATCCCCAATAACCATCGACAAAGAAGAAACTCATCACTGCTGCCATCGAGTTTTCAACGACCCAACTTTCGCCGCTGAGCTTCTATCGAGCTTCCACCTTCCACCTTTCTTTGTTCTTGCGGTGCCAAAGTAACAGCTTTTCCATATCTTGCATTTTTTTCCCAAGCACCCACTGTTCATTCTCTTTACTTTTGGAAATAGCAAAACATAAAATTGACACATTTTGTTGGCCAACTAACTACGTGTACTAGAAAAGTCCTCATAATTTTTCCTAATCTTAACCAAATCACTTTCTTGAAAATTATTAAAAACAAGATTTTAAACAGTCCGTTGTGTGTATAGATCTACTTTCCTTGTTTTTCCAAGTAAATGTAAAAAAAAATTGAGCATATATGTTACTTCGCCGATAGTGGAAGCAAGATCTTTAGTAGCACTATAGAATAAAGATAAAAAATTTTGAGGAAAATTAGGTGTTAGGGTTTACTTTTCTTGATCCTCCATTATAGTTTTAGTATTTTGGTGGATTTTTTATGGTGATTTGAAGCTAAGAATACGAGAAAAAAAGGATCTTGATGTTAAGAACTCTTCCATTTTTTTAATCAAGCTCTTGTTCACACTTGGAGTTAACTTGTTTCTTAGTTTGTAAAGTGTTGGTTGTTAGCCGAGTTTCTTGATTTTAATGTGTGGATTCATTTTTTCTTCTTCCCCCCCATAATTTTAGAGTGAGATCTTGCTTTCTTTTATTGGGCATTTAATAATCATGTACAATTCTGATTGTAGCTAATGGTCAAGATTTCTTGGAATGTGGTTGGGAATGGGAACTTAAAAATGTTTAAGTGTAGTACTTGAAATGTGAACTTGTGTTTTGAATTTAGTTAAGTTTGGTTACTTGTGAAGTGAATTGGTGACTTGAAAATGTTTAAATGTAGGTACTTGAAATGTGAACTTGTGTTTTGAATTTAGTTAAATTTGGTCACCTGTGAAGTGAATTAGTGACATGAAAATGTTTAAGTGTAGGTACTTGAAATGTGAACTTGTGTTTTGAATTTAGTTAAGTTTGGTCACTTGTGAAGTGAATTAGTGACTTGAAATATTTAACTGTAGGTACTTGAAATGTGAACTTGTGTTTTAAATTTAGTTAAGTTTGGTCACCTGTGAAGTGAATTAGTGACTTGAAAATGTGTAAGTATAGGTACTTGGAATGTAAACTTGTGTTTTGAATTTAGTTAAGTTTGGTCACCTGTGAAGTGAATTAGTGACTTGAAAAGGTTTAGTGTAGGTACTTGAAATGTGAACTTGTGTTTTGAATTTAGTAAAGTTTGGGCACTTGTGAAGTGAATTAGTGACTTGAAAATGTTTAAGTGTAGGTACTTGAAATGTGAACTTGTGTTTTGAATTTAGTTAAGTTTGGCCACTTGTGAAGTGAATTAGTGACTTGAAAATGTTTTAAGTGTAGGTACTTGAAAGTTGAACTTCTGTTTTGAATTTAGTAAAGTGTGGTCACTTGAGAAGTGAATTAGTGACTTCAAAATGCTTAAGTGTACGTACTTGAAATGTGAATTTGTGTTTTGATTTTAGTTAAGTTTGGTCACTTGTGAAGAGAATTAGCGACTTAAAAATGTTTAAGTGGATTAGCGACTTGAAAATGATTTAGTGTAGTGACTTTAAAGGGGAACTTGTGTGTTTGAAATTAGTAAAGTGTAATCACTTGAAAATGTGAATTCATGACTTGAAATTGATTTAGTGTTTTCATTTGAATGTGAATTCATGAATTGAAAATGGTTAAGTTTAGTCACTTGAAACATGAATTAGAGTGTTGAAAATGGTTAAGTGTGATGTTTTGAAATTTGTACTAGTGACTTTAAAATGATCAAGTGTCGTCACTTGAGAAGTGGATTAGCGACTTGAAAATGAGTTAGTGTAGTTACTTGAAAGGTGAACTTGTGTTTTGAAATTAGTAAACTGTAATCACTTGAAAATGTGAATTCATGACTTGAAATTGGTTTAGTGTTTTCACTTGAATTGTGAATTCATGACTTGAAAATGGTTAAGTTTAGTCACTTGAAATATGAATTAGAGTGTTGAAAATGGTTAAGTGTAGTGTTTGAAATGTGTACTAGTGACTTTAAAATGATCAAGTGTAGTCACTTGAGAAGTGGATTAGCAACTTGAAAATGAGTTAGTGTAGTTACTTGAAAGGTGAACTTGTGTTTTGAAATTAGTAAACTGAAATCACTTAAAAATGTGAATTCATGAATTGAAATTGGTTTAGTGTTGGCACTTGAAATGTGATTTCATGACTTAAAATGATTAATTTTAGTCATTTGAAATGTGAATTAGAGAGTTGAAATGGTCAAGCGTAGTGTTTTGAAATGTGTATTAGTGACTTCAAAATGAAAAAGTGTAGTCACTTGAGAAGGGGATTAGCTACTTGAAATGAGTTAGTGTAGTTACTTGAAAGGGGAACTTGTGTTTTGAAATTAGTAAAGTGTAATCATTTGAAAATGTGAATTCATGAATTGAAATTGGTTTAGTGTTGGCACTTGAAATATGAATTAATGACTTGAACATAGTTAGATTTAGTCACTTGAAATGTGAATTAGAGAGTTTAAAATGGTTGTGTAGTGTTTTGAAAATGGTTAAGTATAGTGACTTGAAATGTCAATTAGCTATTTGAAAATGGTTTGAGTGTAGTGACTTAAAATGTGAATAAATTATGTGAAAATTATCAAGTGTAGTGACTTGAAAATGATTAAGAGTAGTTACTTGAAATTGCAAACATGCGACTTGAAAATAATTAAGTGTAGTTACTTGAAATTGTGAACTTGTGACTTGAAAAATGGTCAAGTGTAGTCACTTGAAATGTGTACTAATAACTTGAAAATAATAAAGTATTGTTACTTGAAAATGATTAAGTATAGTGACTTGAAATGTGAATTAGTTAATTGAAAATAGTTAAGTGTAGTGATTTAAGATGTGTACTAGTGACTTCAAAATGTTATAAGTGTAGTGACTTGCAATGTGAATTAGTTATTTGAAAATGGTTAAGTGTAGTGACTTGAAATGTCTACTATTTATTTGAAATGGTTAAGTGTAATGACTTGAAATATGTACTAGTGACTTAAAAATGGTTAATTGTAGTTACTTAAAAATGGTTAGGTATAGTGACTTGAAATATCAATTAGCTATTTGAAAATGATTTGAGTGTAGTGACTTGAAATGTGAATAAGTTATTTGAAAATTATTAAGTGTAGTGACTTGAAAATGATTAAGTGTAGTTACTTGAAACTACGAAATTATGACTTGAAAATGGTTAAATGTAGTTACTTGAAATTGTGAACTTGTGACATGAAAATGGTTAAGTGTAGTCACTTGAAATGTGTACTAGTGACTTGAAAATGGTTAAGTGTAGTTACTTGAAAATGGTTAAGTATAGTGACTTGAAATGTTAATTAGCTATTTGAAAATGATTTGAGTGTAGTGACTTGAAATGTGTACTAGTGACTTGAAATGTGATAAGTTATTTGAAAATTATTCAGTGTAGTGACTTGAAAATGATTAAGTGTAGTTACTTTAAATTGCGAACTTGTGACTTGAAAACGGTAAGTGTAGTCACTTGAAATTGTGAACTTGTGACTTGAAAATGGTTATGTGTAGTCACTTAAAATGTGTACTAGTGACTTGAAAATGGTTAAGTGTATTTGCTTAAAAATGGTTAAGTATAGTAATTTAAAATGTCAATTAGCTATTTGAAAATGGTTTGAATGTAGTGACTTGAAATATTTACTAGTGACTTGAAATGTGAATAAGTTATTTGAAAATTATGAAGTGTAGTGACTTGAAAATGATTAAGTGTAGTTACTTGAAATTGCGAACTTTTGACGTGAAAACGGTTAAGTGTAGTTACTTGAAATTGTGAACTTGTGACATGAAAATGGTTAATTGTAGTCACTTGAAATGTGTACTAATAACTTTAAAATAATAAAGTATAGTCACTTGAAAATGATTAAGTATATTGACTTGAAATGTGAATAAGTTAATTGAAAATAGTTAAGTGTAGTGATTTGAAATATGCACTAGTGACTTGAAAATATTTTAAGTGTAGTGACTTACAATGTGACTTAGTTATTTGAAAACGCTTAAGAGTAGTGACTTGAAGTGTGTAGTAGTGACTTAAAAATGGTTTAAGTGTAGTTACTTGAAATGTGAATTAGTTACTTGAAAATGGTTTAAGTATAGTGAAATAAAATATCAATTAGCTATTTGAAAATGATTTGAGTGTAGTGACTTGAAATGTGTACTAGTAACTTGAAAATAGTTAAGTGAAGTCACATGAAATATGATCTAATGACTTAATTTTTATATGTTTGGATTAATTATTAAGTGTTTTGGATTTTGAATTTGATTGTTTGAGTGTTGTTGATTTGAATTGCTTAAATATTTTGATAATGTAGAGTGCTGTATGGTTATTTTAGAAATGTGTGTTGCATGAGGCTGTATAAAATGAATTGCATTTTTATTTGGCAGGTTGGATCTGCATTAAAAAATATAAAAAAGTGACGGAAAGGGTCCTTTTGTCCGTCAATTTTCTAAATGTTTTAAAAATAAATTTTCAAAAATGGGATGCTGTCCGTCGCTTTTCTAAAAAAATTTAAAATAAATTTTCAAAAATGCAACGCTTTCCGTCGCTTTTTGTTTTCATTATAAAGAACAAAAAGCGACGAGCAACATCGCTTTTTCTAAAAAAAAGATTTCATTATTTTCAGAAAGCGATAGACAGTGTTTTTTTTTTTTGGAAAAAACTAATTTCTTTCTTCAATAAAATGGCGGTGTCCGTCATTTTTTGTTCATCATGTGTTCTTCACATGAAGAATAAAAAATGATGCACAACGTCGCTTTTTCTAAAAATAACAAAAAAACTTTTTTTCAATAAGCGACGCTGTCCGTTGTAAAATGAGACCCAGGTTGTCGTTGTCAAAAACCAATGGGCCTTTTTGCGATGCAAGTGACAACTTATCTTTTCCATCGATTTGGCCAAAAAAGCAATGGTGACCGTCTCTTTTGTCCATCATTTTTAGCCTTTTTTAGTAGTGGGTGAGCGATATCCTATTTATCCAAAATACACTAAGATGTACCGTGATTTATGGGAAATCTATTAGTGGAATTATATGAAGAAGGATATTGCAGAGTTTGTGGCCAAGTGTTTGATTGTGGCCAAGTGTTTGAACTGTCAGCAGGTTTAGATCAAGAACCAAAGGCCTAGTGAGACACTTCAGGAGTTCAACATCCCCACATGGAAGTGGGAAGTGGTGGACATAGATTTTGTAACAGTGTTGCCTCGTACGCGTCGTCAGCATGATTTGATATTGGTCATTATGGATAGAATGAACAAATCAGCTCATTTCTTACCAGTTCACACTTTGTTCTTAGTTGAGGATTATGCTAGGATTTATCTTAGAGAGTTGGTTAAATTGCATGAGATTCCATTGTCTATCATTTCAGATAGAGGTACTCAGTTTATCTCTCACTTTTGGAATGCTTTTCAGAAGGGTCTTGGTACCTAAGTTCATCTCAGTACAACTTTTCATCCTAGGCAGATGGTCAGGCAGAACAAACCATTTGGACTTTAGAGGACATGTTGAGGGCATGCGCTATTGACTTTAAAGGTAGTTGGGATGACCACCTACCTTTGATTGGGTTTTCCTACAACAATAGTTATCACTAAAGTATTCAGATGGCTCCGTTTGAGGTTCACTATGGAAGGAGATTTAGATCTCCTACTGGTTGGTTTGAGGCAGGTGAGGTTGCTTTGATAGGGCTAGATTCAGTATTTGAGGCAATGGAGAAGGTTCAGTTGATTTGGGAAAGGATGAAGTTATCCCAAAGCAGTCAAAAGTCTTATGCAGACGTGAGGAGAAGGGATCTTGAATTTGAAGTTGGTGACATGGTCTATTTTAATATTTTTCCTATGAAAGGGGTGAAGAGGTTTGGCAAAAAAGAGAAACTCAGTCCTCGCTATGTTGGCCCATATAGAATCTTGCACTGTTTTGGAAAGGTAGCTTATGAGCTTGAGTTGCCTGCAAACTTGGCATCAGTACATTCGGTATTCCATGTTTCCTTGTTAAAGAAATGCATCAGAGATTTAGTTGTTGTTGTTACTTTAGAAAGTATGGATGTTTAGGATAGCCTTTCCTACGAAGAAGTCCCAACTGAGATCCTTGATTGTTAGATTCATAGGCTAAGGAATAAAAAGGTTCCTTAGATTGAAGTTCTATGGAGGAATCAGTCTGTTGAGGGGGCTACTTGGGAAGCAGAAGCAGATATGTGTACCAAGTACCCTTATCTTTTCTCCGCAAACTCAGATTCAGCTTAAGGTAAATATTTTTCATAGATTGAATCTTTTTCGTTCTCATTTTTAGCTATGTAACCATTCTCATGACATTGCATGCATTCGCAAAATCAGTTCAGTTCATGTATCATGTTTAGACTCAGTTATGTAATCATGTTCTAAGTCATACATGTTCAGTCTATGACCTCAGTTGCCTTAGTATTCTCAGTCTAACCAGTCTCATTTAAGGACGAATGTTCCCAAGGGGGAGATATTGTAATATCCCATAATATTCTAAGCTAGATTCAACTCTTATTACATGCTTAAGGGGTCCAAGGCTTGAAAATCTCGCTAAGTGTTGAGTACTTAGTCATTTTAAAGACCCCTAAACTTTATGAATTTTTAGTTTGGTCTTTTCGACCCTAAAATAATGGTTTTTGAATTGGTTCATGTTTAGGGAGGTTAAAAGTTTGTCTCGGGAAAGTTTTGAGACTTTCGGACGAGGTTTGGGACTTGTTTAGGTGGTTGGAACAGAGAGCCAGTGCGCTAAGAATGCGATACGTTGGTCTCTCCCATGGTGAGCAGGTCTGCAATACATTGCTTTCTCCCCCAGAGTAAGCAGCTTGATGCATTGCTTTTTATCGCATAGAGAGAGGCACAACACGTGGCTTTGTCCTGCACGTTTATGTAATTTAAGTGCCCAAGGGGCATTTGAGTCATTCCCCTCAACTCAATTTATCCTTAACATGATTTAGGACTTTCAAAAGGGCATTATTTGCTTCTTTCACTCCAAATTGCTCTCAAGAAACCCTCCTCTTTTCCCAAGAACAAAACCCAGCTCTTTCTCAAGAAATCAGGAGTTCAAGCTTCTCAGTTCAAGAAATCCTCAAGAAACTAGCTATTAAGGTATGCGGGTATTCATCAAAGGGTTTCTTTCACCCATTGATCCCAAAAAACTTTCTTTTAATTAAAATATGGAGTTTTTTCTTTACTATGGAATTTTATATGTTCAAGATGGGTTAAATTCATGCGTTCCATAGTAATTTAAACTCAATTCATGTCCATATATGATCCCATTAAAAAGTTAGGTTGCTTCATGCTTTAAATTTCAGTTTCCCATGCCATATTCAAGTGAATTTTATATTAAATCTCCAAATTATGAATTTCGTCATGTAATCATGTTGTTTTCCTCATACTTTGCACATTCCCATGCCTAAGTTTATGATTCTCACATGTTTGATGAAATGTCTATGTTTTGGGTCTTTGAACCATGATCCCCTACTATAGCTTTAAAGCTTAGTTATCATATTTTATGGTCATTCAATGCTGGAGGGTTATGAACACTCGATACCTATGTGTTTTACATGATTTTAGATTTTCAAGTAATGATTTAGTTAAACCATGGATATTATTATCTTACTCAGTCGATATAATCTTAATGAGCGCCATAAAAAACAATGTTAACTTAAACTTAGTCCAGTTCAGTACCAGTGTCAGTTCAGTTGGGATTAGGATTTAGCACCAAGTGAATGTAGGGATGGCGATTCCTCCGTCAATATAGGCAGAGTCATTAGTAGCAGTCCCTAAGTTGTAGAACTATGTAGCCAGCGTAGGATATGAGGGGTCACCCATTAGCTTAGGCTTGACACCCTGGTCCCTGGGACACTATTTTAGTGGATCGACACAGCCAGTGTTAATACTCGTGGCACGATACTGACACCATTCCAACTGGGGTTATAGGTTGGACCCCGCTTAGCTCAGATTGAGGTATGTCAGTTACATGATACCTCCCATACTTTTAGTCAATATTTCAGCTTATCTCATCTCAGGTTTTCTTGACCAAGTAGATAGTTTTTTCAGTTATTCAATTATACAGATTTCTATCTTTCAGATTTCAGATTATCTCAGTAATATGCTTCTGCTTGGTCTAGCATTCTCAGATATTACATATTTATTCATTCATGCTCAGTTATCTCATGCATTTCAGTTAGTCCTTACCTCACATACCAGTATATTCAATGTACTTACCACATACTTTTTTTAGCGCTGTGTTGTCTTATAACATAGGTTCAGACATTCAGTTTCTCGACCGTTCTTAGACAGGTCAGCATTACCTAGCCGCAGTAGTGGTGAGTCCTCATCCATCAAGGACTTGATATATTTTTATCAGTTATTTTAGTATTTCCTTGTGTTCATTCAGTCAACGTTAGTTGGGGATTTGTCCCATCAACTCCTTATGATGCTTAGAGGCTTTTAGACAATTGATAGAAAGTCAGTCAGTTCTTTCAGTTTTGTCAGTTGTTTTAGACATGTCAGTCTTACGTATTTTGGTATTTCCAATTTATAGTATCTTATCAGATTATCTTCCGCATATGTTTTTTAATTACTCTTTTATTCAGTGCTCGCAGCAGGTACAAGCTCATCAGTTAGCTTGTGGTCACTTGTGACCATAAGCACTATTGTCGCGACTAGGGGATAGCCTCAGGTCGTGACACATATGTACGCTAATATCCAAATCATATAATAATATTATGTTTTTAGTATTTTATGTTGTGTCTTCTAAATTATCACCACTTTGGTTTACAACTTTAAGTTTTCACATGACACCATCTCTATTTCAAGCACAACAAGTGGTGTCAGAGCCTATGATTCAATGATTTGATGGTTCAGATTGAAAACATGTCAAAATCAAAGTTGCAACCAACTTGGCGATGGTGTAGATTTTTTAATTAAAAAAAGACCAAATACTACATGTGGAGATATCTTTCAATCATATTTTCAATAATCTTGCTGCTTCATCTTTAAAACAAATTTTCAACCCATACTTTTAGGCTCCAATATTCAATTCCTACTTACTTTTAACATTTGGCCTCCTTTCAACTCGTGCATATACTTTTAACGTATGAGCTCCACCTTTAATCTGTGCTCACTTTCAATGCATAAGGCTTCACTTTTAACCCAGTTTACTTATAACATAGGGTTCCAATAATATTAACCCATGCTTTTATTTTTAATGCATAAGGTTTTAATTTTTAACTCATATCAATTTTTAATCATGGAAAGCAACAATGATATATGAAGATCGTGTGAAGAAGGAAGAATGTTATTTGTCAGAAAATCAAGTAAAAAATGAGAGATTTATTAGAGGTTTGTCCTGATTTTCTTACCAAATTTAACTTTTATTTTTCAAACAAAAAAAAAGTAATACCATAATTACTTTTATTTTTTCAGAAAGAAAAATATAATTCTTTTCCATATTTTGGCTAATCTCTTTCATGGATAGAGGGTTTCGAAACTCTATAAATACAAGACTCCTCTTCTCATACCAAAAACACAATAGCATCCACAAATTAGTCATCAAAAAGTCTTATTTTGAGAGAGATTTTCTCCCAATAGTTTTTATGTTTTCTTTATATTAGTTTCATTTGTTGGTCAATGTCCAAATCATATAATAATATTTTATTTTTAGTATTTTATATTGTGTTATCTGAATTATCACCACTTTCATTTGCAACTTTATGCTTCCGCATGACGCCCTCTTGATTTCGAACCCAACAGGTGGTATTAGAACCTATGGTTCAATGATCTGATGGTATAGATTGAAGACATATCAAAATAAAATTTGCAACCAACTTGGCAATAATGAATATTCTTTTATATAAAAATGTAACGACTCGAAATCGCCTCTCGGGATGTAACACGGTGCCTAGGGTCTTAAGTGACCCCAATCTAACCCTTCTATTGGTACAACTCATAAGCAACAGAATAAAATGCATAAATCTGAAAGAATAAGAGGAAAGAGAATTCCAATACGAATTTGCTCAATACAAAACTGAAGTTACAAGGTTACAATCCTGCTTTTACAATAAAGCTGAGACTCAATACATCAACTCCTACCGACTATCTATGAAGCCTCTACTAGTACTGACTATAGGTAGCTGGGTCATGACTCCCAACCACCTCAACTCAATACGACTGAATAAGAAAAATACAATACTTTTCTATTATATCACTGACTCGTGGTCCTGAATCAAAAGGACCCATCACCTGATGATTGGAAGCTGCGAACTGATTAGACGTGGTACATGCGCTACAATCTTCTGCCTACGTTATTAGACAATGTAGCACATAAACGTATATGTGAATCAGTACTTTGAGGATGTACTGAGTATGTGAGGGTGAAGGTATATGTATAAAACAGTGTCAATCTTTTTCAATCAAGTTATGCATGCAATATGGGATGACTCACATAGCTTGAATAAATATAAAATGTAAAGCTCATAAATCATGTAGGATAAAGCGTGTAGCACAGATCTCGTGAGTCATCATACTTTAACTTGAAATCACAAATCTCCTCTTATTCTCAATACTCAAGGGATAAAGGAACTTAACACGATACTTTCAAATCATTCATATGTCTCATGGAGGGTAAAACTTCATCTATGCTCAAGATCTCATAACTCTTTTTTAACTCAAATACTTGGAATTTGGAATCATATAGCTTGAAAACATACTTGAAGGCATTTCATTCACTTTACAAAAATATCTCATTTCAAGCTTTAGGGAAAATCATTCTATCTCAAATGGGAAAAACATTCTAGTTTATGGAAACAACTTATCTCAATGCTTTATGAAATAATTATAACAAGGGAAAATGCTTTCATTTAGGAAAATAACTCACATCAAGAAAGTACCTTGATTAGGGTACATCTTTTCAATTTAACTATTTAGTAAAATAGACTATAGGGAAGGAAAATAAGTATTTGATCTCGAAGTTCGAAAGTCAAGGGAGGTTCTCGTAACCGACATAAACCAAGCGAGCTACATGGAGTCCAATATTTTGTCCTCCTAAGGAATAGACCCCACGTTGGGGAGGAGCGTCATACTCTTGTCAGGGAGTATAACCTAGGTCTAGTGATCACTAAATGAAACTCGGCCTCGGACCAAATCACAGTCATCATAAACTCGGCCTCAGGCCCAACCTACGCTGGCACATAGTTTTGGGGGGTAAGAGACTGTAGTAATTTACCCGCTCGATGCTAAATACTACTCCCTTTAGATTATCTGTGCTCATCTAATAAAAATTCACTTTTAGAATAATCACATGGTTCACCACGAACCCAATAATCAAATCGATAATCTCATATAGTGAAGTAGATTTCAAAGCTCAAGGACCATTAGGTCATTTCATTTCTCAATCACCTCAAAATACTCAAAAATGGGTGCTTTTAGTGCAAGAGTTCATAATTTCACAAGTCTCAAATAGGGCTTACTAACCCATAGTTCAATCTCAAGTTAAAGCTTATCAAGAGCGTAATATATAGCATATAGGTTCATAAATCATGTGGAAATCTAGGAATTTCAGCAATTTACCTCAAAATCTCAATATAGTCATTTGCTTCAATATCACAAACATTTTGAATATTAGATTCTCAAGGAGTAAAATCATGGGTTTATACCGAACAATAATTTCTCAATAAAACATGTAGAAATCATGCCATTTGACTCATAATTCATGGGAAATATCAAGATAATGCATTCAATAATAATGGGTGAAAACCCCCAATTCAAATTCATATAATAGCCTCATATATTTCAAGAAATTCATGATGTAAATAGCCTTTTGGGCACAAGGGTGAAAGGGTTACCCTTGTTCAAAACCCCACATACCTTGAATTAGAAGCTTTGGATGAACTCTCACTTTTGGAACTCTATTCGTACTCTTGAATGAGGGTTATTGAGGCCCTTGACTTGGGGACTTTGATTATTAACTCAATTTAGAGAATTCATGGAGGATTCTTGAGATTCTTGGAAGAGGCTTTGGATACTTAGGGCTTATATTGAGAAAGCACTTGAGAAAACGCTTATCGGATGCTTGCAAATGGCTTTGATTTAGTGTTTCCACGATTTTATAGGCTTGAAAAAGTCCAAAATGCCCTTTTTAAACATCTGTGCGAAACTGAAAAATTTGAACTGGAACCCAATTTCACTAGCCTCCACGACGCACCACTTATTGCAGTGGCTCACTGGAAAATGACAATTGAGAATTTGGGCTTCTCCGTGATGCTCCATTATCACGGAGTCCCACTAGTTGGGACCTGGAATAACTCTACGACATGCCACTATCGCGGGGTTCCACTAGAAATTGAAAATTGCTAAATCAGCCATCTTCGCAAAATCGGCGAAAATAGTCGACGAGACCCCTCCACCATCGCCGTTATTTCGGACAAAATCCACCAAAAATTTTGTGACTTTTTCATGACATAGGTTTGATTTCTTGTTTTCAAGCTCTTAACCTTATTCAACCCATCTTTTGTTCTTGTATCTGATTTCATTTTAGTTCGTTTAAAACTGTCTTTGACTTGTGTTTGTCCAAATGTGTTTTTTTACGGCTGTATTGTTGTGATATTTCAGGTAGGTTGCTCTGTTGAGGGGGGATTACTTGCTTGATTTTGGTGAAAATTTTAACCCCTCTATTATGGTGTCAATCCGTTAATTATGGACCTTTTTGTTCAGGGACTAACGGTTTAATTTTGGTGAAATAGTTTATTCACTAATTTAGAGAAAAGTTGATTGGTGATTGAACGAATCTCTCTCAAAATAATAGGATTACTATTCATGGTAAATTCGCCTCTAGTCTATTCTACAGAAGGAAATTAATTATTGTTGATTGATTTTGCTTAACACATGTTTTCTTTTATTTTTCGGACTGATTCGTGAATAATTGGTTGATTGAATCTTGTTGATTGATATTTCTCTTTCTTTTATTAATTTAGACTGATGCTAAATTACTTTGGGAAGAATATGTTTGATTTTTACATAACAGATATTTTCCTTCTTAGTTGTTTTGACTGAATTTGATATACATAAGATTTCTCAATTTATGGAAAATCACATTTGACAAATTTCAATAAAATATTTTCCTCTCCTTAATTGATCATGATTGATTGTAAAAAATTATTTTTTCCTTTTCACCTCCAAGCTCCATTTCTATATAAACTACTATTCTTTTCAATTAAAGGACACTTCTCAACCTCTTAAGCGATGAACTATTACTCTCTCTTAAACAAAACATCAGCTATTTTAATACTAGGCAATTAGATACTTGGGTTCTTTTGGTTTTTCTTCAAGGCTTACTGGATACATCTTGCTATTACTCCAAGTGCTTGGCATTATTATTTTCGTTGTTACTTTTTTCTTGCTGCTTACCGATAAGTCCTCAATCGACGCGATTTTCATTCTCTGTGTGTTGATTGTATGACGTTGGAAAAACATTTAGAAAGCATATTTTTAGGAATGTTTCGATGTTTGTTTTCTTGCTTGCTTGCCCTTGTATTTTGCTTTTGCAGCTTTAAATAGACACTTACAAGTTCCGAAGAGTCGCCGGACATTTAATTAACTATATACTCTTGATGGTTATTTATTGTTTCTTCTTGATTTTTGTATTTTGGTTTGTAGTATTATTGTAAAGACACCATTTATTATTATTGTAATTATAAATTTGGGGACTGCTTTGGGGGGCGGAGATCTACATGCTCTGTGAATGATATAGGTAGGCACAATTTAGGTTTACGTATAATACATGCTATGTGGATCACCTAGGCACATAAATTTAGGATTATGCGATATTTAATTCATCTATTAATTAATTTGAATCCATTTGTCATGTTGAGTATTAGGCTAAAATAATATTAATGCGTCACTGCGAGTCTAGCATGTTAACGTAAATTGAGCATGACAAAGTAATTGCCGGCATATTAACTTTTAAAAGGATCCATATTTCCTTTAGCAATTATACAATTCTATACCTTGCTATGACTTCTTAGTCTGAAGAAATAATTTCTTCACATGTATTCAACGCAGGATAATGTGTTCCTTTTGACATACTTAAAATATTTCTATCATATTACCATGACTATACATTTAGCATGTTAATTAGACAACAAATTAATTTCAGCGCTTAGACTGAATTTCAGCATGTTTAAAATGCTAGTTCCTTACATTTATAGCATGTTAAAATACTAGATTTTAGACATTTTTGGCATGTTTTCAGCATATCAACATTAACATACTGCGCCTTAACGTTATCTTCAGCACGTTTAATTAATTTTTCAACATGTTTAAGTAACTCTTCAGCATGATTAATTAACTTTCCAGCATGTTTAAATCATGTTTCTGTATATCTACACAATTTTAGCATGTCATTATCATTAGAACATTAAATTCCTGCGCATCTAATAAATTTCAGCATGTCCTAACTACTTCCAGCATGCTAACTTAAAGTTTTTGTATGTTGGCATATCTCCATCATGTTTAAATATAATATCATCATGTCAAAATGTTAGCTTTTAGATATCTTTAGTATGTTGGTACACTTTCAGCATGTCACTATGAAATTCCTACAATAATACAACTGTTGGTTTATTAAAATACATATTTTGAGCACTTTTTGATATATTTAAACACTAGAGTAAGTATATTATGGCATCCTTAACATGTTAATGCCTTTTAATATTCTTGTTGATTTATGTTCTCATTTATATTTTTACAACACTTAATTCACAAGAACTTTTTTTGTTTGACACATTTACCACACTTTTGACACCTCTCATGAACACACACAATGATGTTACATTCACGAATCACGGTCATCCTTTATCACTACTTGTTGAACATTTTAGACACCATGCCTATAGGTTAATGATAATATAATTTGCTTGTCTTTGCGTGTCATCACACTAATTAACATTAACTAATCAAGAGGCTAACTTGGGATTATTATGTGATACCTATTGTCCAATATGTTCGCGCTTCGAGTCCTAGGCAACATAGCTTTCTTTTAGTCTAGAACACAAATCTAAAATAGCAAAGTCCAATTCCTGACGATTGCCGGGACGTAAAATATTACTAAAAACGTTAGTTTTGTCCTTGTCATAGAACGCCCTTCGACTTGACATCCAGCCTAGGTGGGGTAGGACGGGTAGCCCTTTTTGGAAATAATGATCCCAACAAATATTAACGGCAAGGCTTATGACATTATTACTTGTCTAAGACTTCGGCCTTTGGGTCGGATGATGATTAACAAGTTGGGTTTCTAATCCAAATAAAACCAAAATATTTCTTTGTTTGACTTGGATGATTCCTTTTATTTACTTCACATGCTTCTTAGTTAGGGTAGTTAATTTTTACAAGCAGTCCCTCTTATTATTATGATTTAGTTGCTTCTTTCTTCTTGCTTATCTCATTTATGTTTTTATTTATTTTATTATTTAGATAATCAACAATTAGAAATAACAAAGTAACATGTGTTTGCCTATTAATTACGTTACCACGTAGATAAACATTAAATTAATTATAAAACTATAGACCTTTATTTGATCACATAGAATCCCCCATGTAAAGTATGAATTCGGCCGAGAATCACCTTTGTGGACCTCAAAAGGTATCTAACACCTTCCTTTTGAGGTAATTTGAACCCTTACCCGAACTCTGGTGAATTAAAATTAAATAATTAAAAATAGGTTTGTAGTATTAAACGCATCCCAAGAGTTTGTCAAGTCGAATCCCACCTTCCGCGAGGAAAAAAAGGGGCACGACAGAATGGCGACTCTGCTGGGGATATTAGGTTCTAACCATCACGAATTTGTGCTTTATATGGTATTCTCTTTATTTGTTTTTATAATATTTGCTTTTGACATGATTTTATTTTTTATATGTTCTTTTCGTATTATTCATTCGCATCATGATTTATCTGTCCCTTCTCATTCTTTATTTTTATATTTATGTTTCTCCACACCTACTTTGGTGTTAAATGTTTCTATTTGCTAAAGCATGATTATCGTATGTTGTTACGTGCTATGTGTCATTGTTTTCATATAACTGGCATTCTGCTCATACTTTCCTCTACTTGGGCCCTCTTTTATTTTCTTTCTATGAATGGTTGTATGGTAGCACGGAGATTCATTCTTATAACACTATTCGGGAAATTCCTTGTAGATCGGTCGATCAACGGTGCGTTGACAGCCACAAGCTTTCCCACTCTTGAGTTGCCCACTCAGGGGAACCATGTCATAAACCTACTCCTTTCCTTTAGGCCTTGGCTACATATTTCTTTTATTAAGGAATATGCGTCCCATTCAATGTTGGATGCCTTGGCGTCCTTGACGTGTTGAATGTTAGTCTCACTCAGAATCCAAAGAGGTTCACGACCTCAAAAGGACACAATTATTTGATATGTGTTGCATTACCATGTATGCATTGATATCTTGCTTATCCTGTTGTTGTCTTCCTGGTCCTAAACGATCTTTATTCTTAGTGTTCCTTATTTTGGAGTTCTTTACTCTCAAAACCTTTATTATGTTGGGACCCTACAATGCACTCTTAGGGTCTATTCAAAACTTCCCTTCAATCTGTCCTCCTAACTCATTCGTTAGTACGTTAATTCCCTCCTGGGTTCAACTTTTATTGTGATAAAAGGTTTCAGTCTTATTCATAATCTTTTAGTACAGCCTATCATTTAGGAAATCTTCTTCCTATTGCTTCTAACGCTTACATACTACTGTATTACCACGATTCTTGAACAGTAATATCATCATGTTCATGTCGTACTCCAGCCTTCACAATCTCTAAGTTACATAGAGCTCTCATAACATCTATTCACTCTGAATGAGCATAACTCTTTCTTTTCAAATGAGTAGAATATTCATTCTAGACTTCCGTTCGTACTTTTTGTTTCTAATTATAAGTCTTTTTTCTTAGGTTGACTAAAGTTGAGCATCAGAAATGTCCAGTAAAGCAATGTTTATCGACCTTGTCAATAGCAAAGCTAAGCACAAAAGCTTGGGGTTGCATCAAAACAAAGTCATTTCGAGCATCAGAAGAAGAATGGAGCTAATTAGGGGAATGAAGATTGATATTCGAGGTTCGGTTGAGATGCCACCAGGCTTTTCAGAGCCTTTATCTGAAGCTGACTTCAACCCTCCCATCCATAACACGGAGTCCTCTATATCGACAACATCACCTACGTCTGATCATGATACACCCATGTCCCCAAGTCAGTTTTTAATTGCATTGGTAAAAGAACTTATTGAGTTGACAAATACAGGTGAGGACAAAAAGACGAAAGCACAAGTCCCTAACCATGAGGCAGGATCATCTCGACAGCCTAAAATAAATAAGTTACTCAAATCAAGGGAAGAAGACAAGGATAAAATTGTGGACTTGAACTTTCCATTATATGATGGGTCAGGAAACCCTCATTGTCATTTGAAGGCCTATCTTAATGAACTAGCAGTTATAGGGCAAAGTGATGGTCTCAAGATGAAGCTCTTTGTCTGTTTACTTACAAGTCCAACGTTAATATGGTATGCAAACAAAGGCCCTAGCGACTGGGTTTCTTGGAATCATTTGACAACTGATTTTACTAGGCAGTTTGATAATAAGCTTAAAAGGAAGCTCACAATCGAGGCAAATTTAGTTAGGCCACAGTCCAAGAATAAGGAAAAGATGATCATCGAGGAGGCATTCAAACCTTTGAAGCCTGAAATAAGCATACCTCAACCTCAACTGATATGGTGCCGAGCCCCAGAAATCATCCCAACCTCTAATTATGTCCAAGCCTATTATCCCCATTCCTTTATAAAACCTCTTCCACAGACTGTTTGGTACCCCCTTCCATTTGTTGCTTCAACATCAAACAACATTCCAATTTCTTACCCAAGTCCACTCACAAATCAACAATCTAATAAATCTACCAAATCTCAATGTAAGCTTCAGAAAAATCTACCAAGACAGTACACTCCTTTGATTGAACCTATAGCTCAACTTTATGAGAGACTAAGGATGGCTGGCTACATCACTCCTATTCCCGCAATTGTCATGAATATATGTGCGCCATGGTTTGATCGTTCTAAAATTTGTACGTATCATTCAGGGATGAAAGGACATGCCACAGAAGAGTGTCGAGCTTTGAAAGACAAAATTCAAGCACTGATTGACGACAAGGTGATAAGTGTGATGCAACCAAATCATGATGATGAGTGATTTACTAGGCTTGACTTGCAACGATTCTACATTGGTAAAGATGACAACATATTGATTCTCCGCTCCAGATTCTCAAGTATTTGAAATTCCTTCAAATTTTACATTTTGCAGTTTCCTTTTTACGTCTTCCTTCCTTATGTAATGTGAACTACGGTCGACCTGATTCCCCTATATGAGGGATACTTAGGCTCTCATTTAATGAGTTCGGTCTCACCATAATAAAACTTTCTTTTCCCCTACTTTATTACTTTTCTATATGAATTTGGATGAATCAACAATATGATATGAATCAACAAATCTGATGTTCAACAAAAGTCAACCTTGTTCATTTTCTATCTCTCTTACCTTCTTTACGATAACAATTTCAAAATCAACATCATACCCTATCGTTATCATGTTTTGTGCGTTAGGAACTCAAATCTTTATGCCTAAAACGCTTATTAAGGCTTAGTCTTCCTCCTAAAATGACTTTTGTTTTGAATATATTTTGTGTTGAACTTATGCATTATGTGGTAACTTTTTGCCTTACTTATTTTTATTTTTCAAGGTTGTATAGCATTTGAACATCGAACTCAAGTGACAATCTACAACATGACAAATATGCTCAATATCTGAAAAGTTTTCAATTCTCCTTCTCATCGCCTAAGGCAAAATGCTACGAATCCTTATTCTCGCCTTATCCACACCCCTTCTCGGAAATTTTCTTCCGCACGTAACATTCTTGAAAGTGAAAGGCTCAATTCAGAGGAACGTTGGCAAAGGCTTTGTGACTTAGAGAGAAGAATGAAAGAGGAAATAAGTTCTAAGGGTGTCTACGATTTGAGGTATGACAAATTATATATACATCCGTGGGTTGAATTACCTCCAGGATACGAAGTTCCTAAGTTCAACACATTTGATGGGCATGGGGATCCAATCCCATATCTGAAGGAGTATTGCGGCAAACTAATTGGCATAGGGCGAAATGAGCCTCTCCTTATGAGATTGTTTATTCAGAGTTTGTCAGGAATGGCACTCATATGGTTCGCCCAACAAGACTTTGACAAGTGGCATAATTGGGAAGAATTGGCTCGAGATTTTATGAGGCAATACAAGTTTAACATCAATACTGGTCTGACAATGCGAGAATTGATCGAGATGAATCGAGCGACCCATGAATCTTATGAGGAATACGCAACTCGATGGAGGTTAGAGGCTTTCAAAATACGTCCTACTGTATTGAGGATGAACTAGTCCAAATTTTCCTCAAAACACTAGACGGAATATACTTTCAGAGAATATTCGTCCTGGTCAATCACAACTTTGAAAGTCTAATTTTGATTGGAAGGAAATTAGAATATGAAATGAAGAATCCATCCAAAGGAGAGAGAGAAGGTTCATCGCCCTCTATACCTTAAATGCAAGGCCATCAAAATTATAAAGCGACCCACACTGTTTATGGTTCTCGAGACAAGGCTCAATCCTACTCTGTCCAACAAGATCCAAGACGTTCACAAAAGAAACATAAGATGCATCACATGAATTGACGTTTCTGTTTCATATCACTATTTTACCAGCCTTACGACTTGCAATATTTTCTCGTTTTCTCTACATTTCCTTAAACTTATGAACTACGTTCGACCTGACTTCTATTTGGATATGTAGGAAGCCCACTTTGGGTCTAGTCTTTATCTAATAAAACACTTCTTTCCCCCTCTCTTTCGCATTCCTACACTTTCAAATAGTCAAGCTAATTAACCCAACTCTTGAGCATATAAAGGCAGATTACATTTGAGGTTACGATATTCAAATATAGGACAACCATTTCTCTTGGACTAATGTTTTCTTTTGAGTGATGAAGGAATATAAGACTGTAACTCGGGCAGAATTTTTTAGAAGACCTCAAAAATTCTACGTGGGCATGACATCGGCATAAATTATAAACTGGGGCAGAATTTTTGAGACGACCTCAAAAATTCCAATAAGCAGACTGTGGAATTCCTACAATGAGTTAGTCCTATACTGGGGCAGAAATTTTTGAGTAATCCTCAAAAATTTCTTAACAAGAGAATAAGGATCCGCAAAATGTTGTGTCATCTCAAAACATGTCACAACCAACGATTCAACAAAATTTTCATGTTTATTCTAACTTTTACTTACAACTTTCAAAAAACAAAAGTTGCTTTCCAAACATGATTCCCCTTTAAAAAATGATTTCCCTTTTAAATTCCATCTGTCTACCCGAGTGAAGGCCCGGACAAAACTCATCAAGAGAAGGACGCTTTAAGGCAGAAGCACAAATCAACCTCCTTTTTTTTTTTTACAAACTCACAATTTTTCTTTGATTATAGGAATTAACAGGTACATATGACAAGAATCACTCTATCACGAAAAGCCCAACGGCCAACCCAACACCAGTATGAAAAACTCAACGGTTGATCAAATAAAAACAACAGATATGTTCTCTTTCTCACTCAACTCTTATATGCATCTGTGCTAATCATTTAACAAACACAGGTTACTCCGTATCGAGAATCCAAACAGTTGATCCAACATTGAGAAGTCAAAAGCTGATCCAACACTGAGAGGTTCAACAGCTGATCCAATGTCCTATCGAGAAGCCAAACAGCTGATCCAACATCGAGAAGCCAAACAGCTTATCCAACATCGAGAAGCCAAAAAGCTAATCCAACATCGAAAGGTTCAACAGCCGATCAAACGTTATATCGAGAATCCAAACAGCTGATCCAACATCGAGAGGTTCAACAGCTAATCCAACGTTATATCGAGGAGCCAAACAGCTGATCCAACATCGAGAGGTTCAACAACCAATCCAACATTATATCGAGAAGCCAAACAACTACTCAAAAATCGAGGGGTTCAACAGTCGATCCAACATCATATCGAGAAGCCAAATAGTTGATTCAACATCAAGAGGTTCAACAGCCGATCCAACGTCATATTAAGAGGCCAAACAAATGATCCAACACCACGATCCAATGTCATCCAACAGTACAACATATACACTTTCTTTACTTCTTATATTCACTTTATATTTTTAAATGCTTATCATTTACATGAATTAACCTTGGTTATCAAGTATACCGTGAAGTATGCAGGTAACGAAGAAGAAATAACAAATAGAGACAATTTTCATTTCTATTTTCGGAATATCACCCCACCTATTCATTCAATACCTGAACTTATCTTGAAACTCACTTATCTCAACATTTTCAAAAATCTCCAACGTCATTATTACAAATTCTATTCACTACCGTCTCACTGACCCACGATACCATTTATTGATGCCGCAACCTTTGTCATTAACATTCTTTAGGAATATTGTTCGTTCCTAAATCTAGAACTACACACGGCTTGATTCTCGTAAAAATAGAGATATGTAGGTAATTTAAAGCCAAAGTCTAGCCCACACTATTTTTTAAAAAAAACCGTTGCTTTCTTCCTTGCCAGCTGTCATCTTGGTCGGACAAAATTGACTACTACGTCAACTTTCGTTGCTTGAAAATTATTTTATCATTCTCAAACAACAAAGGGGCAGCTGCTGACACCCAATTTTGACCTCCCTATACTATATTTAAGCTTCTATTTTAACAAAATCGTTAATTTTTAAACATTAGTATTTTTGCATATTTTTCTTCCATCAAACAGATTTCCGACATATCGCATTCATAATTTAGAAAAATGCATAAATCATTTTAGCATCTTTTAGCATCATTTTTATAATTTTTTTAATTAAATACGATATTTTACATAATATTATTAATTAAATAATTTTTTTCACATAATTGTGCACACTCACGATTTTTTTTTGCAGACACATTGTCTAATTCCCCATTATTTAATACCATTTATCTGAATATTTTTGTTTATTTACTAACATTATTATTATATATATTATTATTTATTGTTATAATTTATTTAATTATTATTATTTAATTATTATTATTATTATTCAATTAAATTATTATTATTTATTATTTATTATTAGTTATTATTTAATCATTATTATTATTATTTACTACTACTAGCATTTAAATAGAGGCCTAAATTAATACCACTTTGTCAATTTTGGTCCAAATCATTACAACTCTAACTGTAATTCACTTGACCCATTACAATTTTAGCCAGATTGCATACAACTCATTTCAATTTTAGCCAGGAATATTTCAAAGTTAACCAAATCAAACTATTGACCCCATTTTAATCTCAGTCATTGCCCAAGTTTGATCCAACGGCTGAGATACCTCAACACCTTCTTTCCTTATTTAATACCACAAACCCTAATTTCCATAACAAGCCTCTCTCTCTCTTCCACCTTCCTTTCTTAAATATTCTCTCTCTCTCGCTCAAAGGGAGGCAGCCATGGCTACCGAACATCGTCTATATCGGATACCAACCACGACCAAGCATCGCCGACCCCCTTCGCCTCCAGTGCCTCCTCCGACGAACCAGCAATGACCAGTGACGACAACCCTCTTCCCCATATCCCGCCGTCCGTCTTCACCGCTACCAGCAATGACCAGCCTCCCACCGCAGATCGGAGCCACTACTCCAGCGCCGCCTCCCAGATCTGCCGCCTCCACCAAGCTGCGAGTCATCCCCCTCCGTCCTTCCTTTCTTCTCCTTGTCGACCAGCCATGCAACCGGCAAAAATAATCGGCGAGACCCCGCCACCATCGTCGTTATTCCGGGAAAAATCCACCAAAAAGTTCATGACTTTTTCATGACGTAGGTTTGATTTCTTGTTTTCAAGATCTTAACCTTCTTCAACCCATCTTCTGTTCTTATATCTGATTTCATTTTAGTTCGTTTAAAATTGCCTTTGACTTGTGTTTGTACAAATGTGTTTTGTGATGGCTATATTATTGTGATATTTCGGGTAGGTTGCTCTGTTGAAGGGGGATTACTTGCTTGATTTTTGTGAAAATTTTGACCCCTCTATTATGGCATCAATTCGTTAATTATGGACCTTTTTGTTTAGGGACTAGCAGTTTAATTTTAGTGAAATAGTTTATTCACTAATTTAGAGAAAATTTGTTTGGTGATTGAACGAATCTCTCTAAAAAAATAATAGGATTACTATTCATGGTAAATTTGCCTCTAGTCGATTCTACTGAAGGAAATTAATTATTGTTGATTGATTTTGCTTAACACATGTTTTCTTTTATTTTTCGAACTAATTCATGAATAATTGGTTGATTGAATCCTGTTGATTGATATTTCTCTTTCTTTTATTAATTTAGACTAATGCTAAATTACTTTGGGAAGAATATGTTTGATTTTTACTTCACAGATATTTTCCTTCTTAGTTGCTTTGACTGAATTTGATATTATATGAGATTTCTCTATTTATGGAAAATCCCATTTGATAAATTTTAATAAAATATTTTTCTCTCCTTAATTGATCATGATTGATTGTAAAAAATTATTTTTTCATTTTACCCTCCAATCTCCTTTTCTATATAAATTACTATTCTTTTCAATTAAGGGACACTTCTCAACCTCTTAAGCGACAAACTATTACTCTCTCTTAAACAAAACATCAACTATTTTAATACAAGGCAATTAGATACTTGGGTTCTTTTGGTTTTTCTTCAATTCTTAATGGATACATCTTGCTATTACTCCAAGTGCTTGACATTATTATTTTCATTGTTGCTTTTTACTTGCTGCTTACCGGTAAGTCCTCAATCGACGCGATTTTCATTCTCTGTGTGTTGATTGTATGACATTGGGAAAACCTTTAGAAAGCATATTTTTAGGAATGTTTCGATGTTTGTTTTCTTGTTTGCTTTCCCTTGTATTTTGCTTTTGCAGGTTTAAATAGACACTTACAAGTTCTGAAGAGTCGCCGGGACATTTAATTAACTATGTACTCTTGATGGTTATTTATTATTTTTTCTTGATTTTCTTATTTTGATTTGTAATATTATTGTAAAGACACCATTTATTATTATTGTAATTATAAATTTGGGGACTGCTTTGGGGGGTGGGGATCTACATGCTCTGTGAATGATATAGGTAGGCACAATTTAGGTTTACGTGTAATACATGCTATGTGGGTCACCTAGGCACACAAATTTAGGATTATGCGATATTTAATTCATCTATTAATTAATTTGATTCCATTTGTCATGTTGAGTATTAGGCTAAAATAATATTAATGCATCACTGCGTGTCTAGCATGTTAACGTAAGTTGAGCATGACAAAGTAATTGCCGGCATATTAACTTTTAAAAGGATCCATGTTTTCTTTAGCATTTATACAATTCTATACCTTGCTATGACTTCTTAGTCTGAAGAAATAATTTCTTCACGTGTATTCAACGCATAATAATGTGTTCCTTTTGACATACTTATAATATTTCTATCATATTACCATGACTATACATTTAGCATGTTAATTAGACAACAAATTAATTTCAGCGCTTCGACTGAATTTCAGCATGCTTAAAATGCTAGTTCCTTACATTTATAGCATGTTAAAATACTAGATTTTAGGCATTTTTGGCATGTTTTCAGCATATCAACATTAAAATACTGCGCCTTAACGTTATCTTTAGCATGTTTAATTAATTTTTCAGCATGTTTAAGTAACTCTTCAGCATGATTAATTAACTTTCCAGCATGTTTAAATCATGTTTTTGTATATCTACACAATTTTAGCATGTCATTATCATTAGAACATTAAATTCCTGCGCATCTAATAAATTTCAGCATGTCATAACTACTTCCAGCATGTTAACTTAAAGTTTCTGTATGTTGGCATATCTCCATCATGTTTAAATATAATATCATCATGTCAAAATGTTAGCTTTTAGAAATCTTTAGTATGTTGGTACACTTTCAGCATATCACTATGAAATTCCTGCAATAATACAACTGCTGATTTATTAAAATACATATTTTGAGCACTTTTTGATATGTTTAAACACTAGAGCAAGTATATTATGGCATCCTTAACATGTTAATGCCTTTTAATATTCTTGTTGATTTATGTTCTCATTTATATTTTTACAACACTTAATTCACAAGCACTTTTTTTTTGACACATTTACCACACTTTTGACACCTCTCATGAACACACACAATGATGTTACATTCACGAATCACAGTTATCCTTTATCACTACTTGTTGAACATTTTAGACACCATGCCTATAGGTTAATGATAATATAATTTGCTTGTCTTTGTGTGTCATCACACTAATTAACATTAACTAATCAAGAGGCTAACTTGGGATTATTACGTGATACCTGTTGTCCAATATGTTCGCGCTTCGAGTACTAGGCAACATAGCTTTCTTTTAGTCTAGAACACAAATCTAAAATAGCAAAGTCCAATTCCTGACGATTGCCGGGACGTTAAATATTACTAAAAAGTTAGTTTTGTCCTTGTCATAGAACGCCCTTCGACTTGACATCCAGCCTAGGTGGGGTGGGACGGGTAGCCCTTTTCGAAAATGATGATCCCAACAAATATTAACGGCAAGACTAATGACATTATTACTTGTCTAAGACTGCGGCCTTTGGGTCGGATGATGATTAACAAGTTGGGTTTCTGAGCCAAATAAAACCAAAACATTACTTTGTTTGACTTGGACGATTCCTTTTATTTACTTCACATGCTTCTTATTTGGGGTAGTTAATTTTTACAAGCAGTCCATCTTATTATTATGATTTCGTTGCTTCTTTCTTCTCACTTATCTCATTTATGTTTTTATTTACTTTATCATTTAGATAATCAACAATTAGAAATAACAAAGTAACATGTGTTTGCCTATTAATTACGTTGCCACGTAGCTAAACATTAAATTAATTATAAAACTCGAGACCTTTATTCGGTCATATAGAATCCCCCATGTAAAGTATGAATTTGGCTGGGAACTACATTTGTGGACCTTGAAAGGTGCCTAACACCTTCCTTTTGAGGTAATTTGAACCCTTACCCGAACTCTGATGAACTATGACTAAATAATAAAAAATAGATTTGTAGTATCCTAGACCGGTACCCTAACGCACCTTAACACGTTAGGTGATGACTCTTCATACCCTTTCTGTTAAACACATCCCAAGAGTTTGTCAAGTCAAATCCCACCTTCCGCGAGGAAAAAGTGGCGCGACACTTAGGTGGTAAAGCACCACTTTAGTGGTGGCCGCTTAAGTGGCAAAGCACCATTTTAGTGGTCTTAGCTGACCAGTCGTCTGCCGCCAAAGCATGCACCTGACCGCTTTAGCGGGTACAACACTTTAGTGGAAGGAAACTGCTTTAGCGGTCATAGCCACATAGGCCAGACTACTTTAGTAGTCACCCATTGCTTTAGTGGTGGCCACTTAAGCAACTAGAGATGGGTTGACATAAAAACTCATTTTCGCATTTTTCCTTCATTTTTGGACCTTTAAGCTTCGGATTTGAGTGATTCTTGAGGATTTCTTCACCATTTGAGCTTGAGTAAGCTCCAAAATATTATTTTCATTATTTTTATCGATTATACCGTCAAAACCATCTTTAAATCACTATTTCAAGATGAAAATTAAGAGTTTTACCAAAAAGATTTAAAAAAAATCTTCGATTTGGACCTCATTTTCAATCGATTTTCATGTGAGTTTTCATTGATAAACTACTATAACCTAGGAGAATGTATTTTTAAAATAAAATTCAGGTTTTACCCCTTTCGTTTTCAAACTCATTTTTCTAATCCATTTTGAAATCAACCTGATTATGGGCAATATGAGTATCATTGACTTTTTTTAATGCATAAATTCTATATCTGAATGTTGTAGTTGATTCTAAGGTCGTTCGAAAGGGGAAGGTTCTGTGTTGAAGCACTATGACTCGATTTCATTGTTTCTAGGTAGGTTACGGCTTAACTTCTTTCAGATTAAGCTGGGTAGTTAATAAATAAGTAAAGCATTCTATGGGATCTCGAATATCATTATTACTATTGTGTGTCCGTGCGGGGGCTTGTGTTCTATTGTTGTTGACTTGTTATATCTAATATTTTGTGTTTCCCGTTAGGGGATTTATTTGACATCATTGGCCTAATTTGTGTATTTAAATGTCTTAATTTTAGATATAATATCCGTGCAGGGGATTGTTTTGCTAATATAGACCTTATTTAAGCATTGATTTCCCTTATCATGATATTAATAATATCGTACATGCATATTTATTTTGATGGTACCTAATTAGAATTAATAATCATGAATTGTGGACATATTGAGTTGACTTCTCAGCTCACCTATATATTATACGTGTTGAATGGATTGGATATCGTTACATTGAGTTGATTGTGAGTATTACATCCCTATTTCATACATATACATTCATGAAATATTGGTACCATTTAGAAACACTATTTTTGAAAGAAAATGAGATACTTTTATGAAAAAACTCTTCGTGAACATGAGCCTGAGAGGTGAGTTGAGATTGAGATACGAGATATAGTATATGGGTTGCAAATATCCCGCGGATCCTATCTGAGAACTGAGAGATCGGTAGGTATATAATCGAAAGTCATGTGATGACTTTTATCATTCATACCATCCACATTGCATTGAATTGCATTACACATACGTCTATATGTATCTGTGTTGTGTTTTGCTTCTATATATATATATATATATATATATATATAAGAACTGTTAGTGGAGATGGTGTGAGCTACCGTGTAGGACTCTTTTGTTTATAGGTGACATGCTCATAGTATATTTTACTTATCTTATTTTCTTATTTGCTCAGTCGACCTATGATACCTACTGAGCACAAGTGGACTGTACGCACGCATCCTTATTGTGCCTTTTGGTGCATATCTGAGTACGAGTACAGAATGTGTCAGCTAATCTCGTATAAATTTTGGAGTGATGTTCTAGGTATTGGGTGCTCTAAGATTTTTAGAGCTGACTTCGGACCTCTTCTTATCTTACTTTATGTCTTTATTTCATTTTCAGAGACATACATGTATCTTAGATTTTGTTATGTACTAGATGCTCTTACACTTTGACATCAGATTTTAGGAATTTATGAGATTTTTTTAGAATTTTGGTTCAATCATGTTATGTATTGGCTTGACTTTGCTCTAGAAGTCTCACATGTGGATTATTCTCACATGTGGATTATGTTATTATCGATTTTGTTGTTACTTTGATAGTTTGGGTGCTTGGCTTACTTATCAAGGCTCAGTCACGATAAGTGTCATCATAACCTATTCTTAGGTCGTAACAATGTTGTTTGCTTTTTTACACACTTAAAAATTAGTTTTATGCTAGATAAAATAGTAATTTTAAAATCCCCATAATATTATAAATAAATATCTAATTTTATATCCTAAAATTTCCCTAGTTTTAGTTTTAAAGGTCCCTTTTTAACTAGGCACACAAAGAAAAGCTAGAAGCTGAATACCTATATAATCACCTCAAGGAGAAACGTATGTTTGATAGTGTCTTTATTTTAAAGATAGATAATTATTGTAAACATAATATGCATCAGTGCAGGATAGTGTCAATAGGCGGGGTTTGTGTTCACACAACTCCTGCTAAAATTATTAAATATTTTATTATTTATTGAGTTTTATTTTCTATATTAAACTATATTAAAAGTTGAACTGTATGTTTTTCTACTGACATCACCTAATTTTGTAACTAAAAATTCAAATACTACACAAACAAATATTTAAATTTCCCTAGTTTTAGTTTTAAAGGTCCCTTTTTAATGAGACACACAAAGAAAACTAGAAGCCGAATTCTTTCTCTTATTATATAAGAGAGAGTTGGGCGGCTGAAGCAACTCTCCGTCGACATGTCTGCTTCAGCTGCTTATTCAGTTATTTTACTATATTGTTTTTAATTAATTATTATAAGTTATTTACATATTTAAAAATAATAATATTTAATAAAAAATTAAAATAGATACTATGACATGTCTACGTCAGCTACTTTAATCATAATCTTACAAAATATTACCCTAATTAATTATTATAAGTCATCAAAATATTAAAGACTATATATTTAATAAAAAGGGATAAAATAGATATAAAATGATAAGTAAACTCTTGATGTTTTAAATTAACTTTACGTCTTATATGAGGTCCACTTAATTTTTTTCACAAGTATTTTTTATAGTAATTTTGTTATATCACTTCTAATTAGTTATTGTGAGTCATTTAAGACATATTTCATTTGTTGCTTCAATCGTGAATTCACAATATCACCTCTAATTAATTTTTATGTTCTAAGTATTATATCACTTAAATTGGAATATAATGAAAAGTTTTATAAATCACAATAATTAAAATCTTAGATTATTTTAAAAATGCAATTGACTATCAATGCAGCAAAATTTTGAACAGAAAGAGTAACATGTATTATTTAAAAATTATAAAAAAGTATTATAAATTACAATAGTTAATAACTTTCAGCTGTTTGCTTCGTAATTTTACTATATTACTCCTAATCAATTATTATAAGCTATTTACATATTAAAAAATTCTAATATTTAATAAAAAAATTAAAATAGATATTTATGACATGTCTACGTCAGCTGCTTTAATCATAATTTTACTAAACATTACCCTAATTAATTATTATAAGTCATCAAAATGATAAAAACTATATATTTAATAAAAAAAAAAGATAAAATAGATATAAAATGATAAGTAAACTCTTGATGTTTTAAATTAACTTCACGCCTTATATGAGGTCAACTTAATTTTTTTCACAAGTATTTTTTATAGTAATTTTGTTATATCACTTCTAATTAGTTATTGTGAGTCATTTAAGACATTTCATTTGCTGCTTCAATCGTGATTTCACAATATCACCTCTAATTAATTATTATGTTCTAAGCATTATGTCTCTTAAATTGGAATATAATGGAAAATTTTATAAATCACAATAATTAAAATCTTAGATTATTTAAAAAATGTAATTGACTATCAATGCCGCAAATTTTGAACAGGGAGAGTAACATATATTATTTAAAAATTATAAAAAAGTATTATAAATTACAATAGTTAATAGCTTAAAATATCTAAAATAAAATTAATCTGTTATATATTTCAAAAAAAAATACGTACAAAATATTATAAATTACAATAATTAACAACTTAAAAAATTTAAAAGATATAAAATATTTGATTGACTCTTGAAATTATATCAATGCCACTTAAATTGGAATAAAATAAAAATATTATAAATCACAATAATTACAAACTTAAATTATTTTTAAAATATAATTGACTATCAACGCCACAAAAGTTTGAAAAAATAGAGTAACATATATTATTTTAAAACTAAAAAAATAATTATAAATTACAACAGTTAACACATTAAAATATCTAAAAACATATTAAAAGTATGATTGATTATCTAAATTTTATTTGTGTCGCATAAATTGAGACAAAAAATAACATATATTGAGCCCGTGCTATCTAAAAAATAGTAATATAGGCCCATCGAATTTTATTTTTCACACTCTTTATTAATTTATACATTTGTAGAGTTTAATTTTGATTGTGAATTAAATTTTTGAAATATAATTATATATTTGAATAATAAATTATAATTATTAATATAATTATTATTATAATATTAATTTAGAATAGATATTGAGCCCTTCACGGACTTCTTCTCACTAGTACCTATATAATCACCTCAAGGAGAAACATATGTTTGATAGTGTCTTTATTTTAAAGATAGATAATTATTGTAAACATAATTTGCATCAGTGCAGGATAGTGTCAATAAGCGGGGTTTGTGTTCACACAACTCCCGCTACAGTTATTAAATATTTTATTATTTATTGAGTTTTGTATTTTCTATATTAAACTATGTTAAAAGTTGAATCATATTTTTTGCTACTGACGTCACCTAATTTGTAACTAAAAATTCAAATACTGCATAAACAAATATACATAATCTTCTTCTTTAATATTAAACACACATGCATCACACGTACCCTAAACGAGTTTAGAAAAGTCTCCAAAAAGAAGCTATGTTCTACCGTGGTTCGAACTTGGATTGCAGTTAGCACCAAAGCATTTGACACATAACAGAGCAACGAGCCAAGGAAGCTTATATGTTCCACGAAGCAAAGCAAACTCAACATTGACACTAAAGGGTTGTTTGGTAGAGTGTACTAAAAATATAATACATGCATTATTCTTTGTGTATTAATAATATCATGTTTGGTATCATTTTTTAGACTATGCATAACTAATACTTGCATTAGTTATACACACTATTGTGTATTAAGGTGTGTGTTATTAATACTCACCACTTCCTATGTATTAGTAATACCAAGTATTTCAACACATGTCTTAATTAGTAAATGACAAATTTACCCCTCAAAGCTCTACTAAAACATTTCCCCCAAATCTTTTTTCCACGGTTCTTTGCTGCAGCTTTCAACAATGAAAAAGAAAAATTCAATGACTAAATTTTCCCTCAAATCTCTACTAGAATATTCATTTTCCTTGTATTTTACCTTTATTCTTGTACTTTGTCTTCTCTTCTCTTCTCCACACTGCCAAATATGAAAAATTTTCACCGCATCTTCTTCTTCTTTTCATATAATTAGACATTGTTGCTCTTCTACACTGGAATTAAATGTTCTATTATTGAGAGCTTGAATGTGAAATTGGATTCTTTATTTTTGAAGATTGTTTTTGAATTTTTTGTTGCTTAATTTTTCATGCTAATCTGTAAAATCATGACTATTTTTGGTGATTTTCTAAAGTTGTGCATAAAAATTATTTAATTTCCTCATGTTCCAACTATCTTCGGTATGAGGAATTGCAAAATCAAAGTTTGTCATACATTTTTTTATGGAAAGGGAATGGATAAAAACTGTTTGAGGAATTTATGGACAATGAAGTCTAATTCGTTGGTTTGGGAAAGAAAGTGGAGAGGGTATTTTAGTTATACAAAATATTTTTTATAAAAATTATACAACATATAGTATTTTTAATACATCAAACCAAACACTGCATAAGAAAAATACAAGCATAACTAACGCAGGTATAACTAACACAAGCATTACTAATACACCATATTTTGCATTATTATTATACACTCTACCAAATGACCCCTAACAAATCAATAAAATGAAAATCGAAAACCTAAGTTGTGTCATTTACATTATTATAGTTTTATTCTGTTCTTTTTTTATTCATATTCTCTTTCTCCTAATAAGAGGGAATAAGCAACGGAAGCAGGTACGAGGTCAACATGTCTGCTTCAGCTACTTCAACTGTGATTTTACTGTATCACCCCTAATTAATTATTATAAGTCATTTATGTATTAGAAAATTAATAATATTTAATAAGAAATTAAAATAGACATTAATGACATGTCTGCTTCAGCTGCTTTAACCGTAATTTTAATATATCATCCCTAATTAATTATTAGATCCCTAATTAAATATTATAAGTCATTTAAATATTAAAAAATTAATAATGTTTAATTAGAAAAAATAAAATGGATATTTATGACATGTCTGCTTCAACTGTTTCAACCGTAATTTTATCGTATCACACTTAATGAATAGAGAATAAAAAGGAATAAGCAGCTAAAGCAGGTACGAGGTTGACATGCCTACTTCAGCTGCTTCAACTGTGATTTTACTGTATCACCCCTAATTAATTATTACAAGTCAGTTATGTATTAGAAAATTAATAATATTTAATAAATATAATAAGAGGGAATAAGCAACTGAAGCAGACACGAGATTGACATGCCTGCTTCAGCTGCTTCTACTGTGATTTTACTATATCACCCCTAATTAATTATTATAAGTTATTTATGTACTAGAAAATTAATAATATTTAATAAAAAAATAATAGACATTTATGACATGTCTGCTTCAGTTGCTTCAACTGTAATTTTACTATAACATCTCTAATAAATTATTCGACCCCTAACTAAATATTATAAGTCATTTACATATTAAAAAATTAATAATGTTTAACTAGAAAAAAATAAAATAGACATTTATGACATGTCTGCTTTAACTGTTTCAACCGTAATTTTTCTGTATCGCCCTTAATTGATAGAGAATAAGAGGGAATAATGTCACGACCCAAAAATGAGGGTCATGATGGCACTTGTCGCAGCGTACCTTGACAAATAAATCTATCACCCATACTGATACAAAAGAGAAAAAGAAAGAAATATCCCAAGGTAAGGCTTCTGAAATGAAGTCGAACCATATAAGTAATCATAACAATGCGTAAAAAACTTATTCAAAATACCAATCATGCCTAAACTATGTGTCAATAGTGTATGAACTACTAATACAATTCAGAAGTCAAATACATCAGAAAAATAACCACAAAGAAATAATATATGTCTCTGAATATTAATAAAGACATAACTACTATAGAAAGATAGAGGTGAACATCGGGCGTATGACTGTCCAACTGCTACCTTGAAAGCTCCAACAGTCGCCCGAGTCAAGCAAGCTGTGGTGCACTCGAGCTAGGACCTGCACCGAAAAGGCACAGTAGATTTGAGTACGGTCCATTTGTACTCAGTAGGTATCATAGGCCGACCAAGCAAAGCAGTAAATAAAGCATACAAAATATACACTAAGGGAACGTCACCCACAATCAGAAAATGTCCCACAAAGGTAGCCCATACCACTTACACTAGCAGTTCTAATATATCACATATATTGCAACATCACAACAAGATAGAATACAAGTATGCGTTATATCACATATAAGTAGAACAAGAGGGAGCATGCATATACAAGATTATCAAATACAAGTAAAACAAGATAAGACAATTATATAAATGACAAGTTAATATGGCAATACAACACAATATAAACACAATAAAGTAAATACAATATATATATGATAATGATGATGGATGAGATCGTCGCATAACCTCCGGGATCATCGCACAATCCCCGTATACATCTACAGAGGCAAGCCTCCCAATGCAGGATCCATGGGGGGTTCTTCACCCCGTATATAATCCACATATATCATATCTTCTTTCCGAAATATGCTTCAGAAAGGTGTTATCAAGTGTTTCTCAGATGTTACCACAGTGGTACCAATGTTTCATAAATGAGTATGATATGAAGATGTAATGCTCACAACCAATCACCATGAGTATTTCCGCAACCAACTACATGATATATTTTCACAACCAACCAGAATGATGCATTTTCACAACCACATGAGTCAATATCCACTCATTATTTTTGTTTCATCCATGAATTTCCACATGTCTCATATGCCAATAAAGTATGAATATAATCATAATACACCAATGGTACCACATTAAGCATCTTAACAACACAATATAATTATTCACATGTATTCAAAGCTATCAATATCACATAGGTCCCCACACGGTCACACATATCACATAATATCTCAATTTCAACAATTATATCACATATAGGCCACCACATGGACATAACACACAAATATTCATTTTTCATGATTAGTTCCCACTCTTAACATGCATTTTGTATCATCATTTACTACCCAACCCAGTCTGAAAGAGTTAATCCATAACCTACCTCTAAAGTCGAAACCAATCCGCTACACTTCGAACCCACGACCTTACTTTTCATGAACAATCTCGAATACCACTAAAAATTTCAAATATGAAATCTACGTGTCAAAACAAAATCAATGACACCCATATTGAGTACTTTTGGTCCAGGGTTAAAACGGACTCTCGGAACGGATTTCCAAAAATGAAGGGCAAAATTGGAACTTTACTTCAAAATTGTGTTCCCCATATTTTTAGGAGCCTACAGCTAAGAACTCAGGTCAAATCGAGTCAAAACTAGGTTCAAATTGAAGAAAAACTATTTTTGAGCTTTATCGGGTAAAATCTTTAAAATTTGTGTTAAAATTAAGAATCAGGGTTGTTTTAAGGGTTAAATTGATGAATAACTAGTAATTATAAGATAAAAATATTATTTAAGTGAAAAATAGTGAAATTGGGGTTTAAAATCATGCCCTAAGATTTTTGGGGTTTTGAAAAATTAATCAAGAAATTGCTAAGAAAAGGGTGAATTCTTACCTTAATTTCATAATAAAACCAAGAAATAAAGGTTAATCTAGCTATCCAAGCTCCCACAAGCTTCACTTTTAAGCTCCCACACTATTTTAGGGTTTAACTTTCAAGAGACAAGATGAAAAATGAGCCCAAAACTACTATATATATTGCAGAAAAACTGCACAAAAAGTTGCATTCTTTTAAAGTCCAATCCGGACTTCGATGGAATGTCCGAAATTCGTTCGGAGTCCGATACATGCAAATAAACTATGCAATCATACTAAATTTAACATTCCAGACATGATGGGGATATCATAATTTCAAAAAAATACCATTTTCACAAAGTTGAACCCCGAAATCCAAAATCATAATTTTTCAAACCGAGGGTTGAAATGAGATTTATAAGCCGTAAAATCATACCAAACATGTTAACACCCTAAAATCGATATTCTAGATATGCTGGAGAAGTTGGATTTTTCATCTAAGGTTTTTTCGATCAAATGTGGGTCCTACACTCATATTTTTAATTTTCCAACTTTTCAATCTATAGGTTGAAATGAGCTTGGGTACACTGGGACCCGAACCAAAGGTTTACATATCCTAAAATTGATATTTCAAAGCTATTAGCGCAGTTTGTTCGACCATCAGTCGCACAGATCAAAAGATATCCCCATAAGTCTAAAATAAGGCTCTCGAAGCCATCAAAAACCACAATATCGCATAAATGGTATCAAAATACATCAAAAATCACGCCAATCACTCCAACACCCCAGAAATACCATAATGCAACTACAGGAAGGGGTAAAATAGTCAAATCACACAAAATCATAAATTTTACATATTTCATCAAATTTTAGGTCGTTACGTCATCCACCAATAAAAATCTAGTTCATCCTTGAACTAAGACAAAGAAATATCTGAATCAATGAAGAGCTGAGGATAAGAACTAAGCACATCAGGCTCAACCTCCCAAGTAACCCCATCTATAGGTCGATATCACCATTGAACCTTAACCACAGGGATAAGCCAAAATGGAAACCAGCTCCTCAACAAAGGACAATCGCTTATCTATCTGAACCGACTCCCAATGAATGACATGAGACTCATCAGGAACATAGTGATGAAGCATAGAAACATGAAAAACTGGATGAACAACTGATAGATCAGGGGGGCAAAGCCAACTTATAAGCCACATCACCAATAGTACGAACAATCTCAAATGGACCAATATAATCTCAAGGCACGAATTCTACGATCAGTATAGCACTTATCCCTAGTTTGAGCTGCTCTATGTCTATCTTGAATGACCTGAACTCTATCCAAAGACTCGCGGAGCAAGTCCATATCTCGAGCTCTCACCTTTGAAACATAAAACCAACTAACTGGGGAGCGACAACTCCAATCATACAGTGCCTCAAAAGGAGTCATATCAATACTGGAATGGTAGCTATTATTATATGCAAACTCTGCTAAAGCCAAATGCTGCTTTTATTGGACACCAAAATCCATCACGTATGCGCGGAACATATCCTTCAAAACTTGGATAGTCCACTCTGACTGGCCATCAATCTGGGGGTAAAACGTTGTACTAAGATCAATCCAAGTACCCAACTCATCCTGAAAAGTCTTCCAAAAGTGAGATGTGAACACAGGACCTCGATCTGAAATAATGGACACCGGCATACCATGAAAATGTACAATCTCACGAATGTAGATATGAGTAAATCTCTCGGCACTAAATGAGACCTGAACCAGAATGAAATAAGGTAAATTGGTCAATCGATCCATGATGACCCAAACCTTATCCGAAACATAAGATGTACCAGGCAAACCAATCACAAAGTCCATAGAGATTCGTTCCCACTTCCACTCGGGAATGGGTTACCTCTGAAGCAATCCACCAGGTATCATATGCTTGGCCTTCACCTGCTGATAACATAGGCAACGAGCCATAAAATCCACTATATCTTACCTCATACCACCTCACCAGTAGTGCTGCCTCAAATTATGATACATCTTAGTCATACCTGGATGGATAGAATATCTGGAACAATGGGCATCCTCCAAGATCAACCTAATCCAATCACCCACTCTCGGCACACAAACTCAACCCTCAAATCCTCAAAACTCCATCTGAATCAAGTAAGGATTCCTTAGCCTCCCCACTCAACACCTTATCTTGAATCAACCTCAATCCAACATCGTCAAACTGATGTGCTCGAATCTGCTCTATCAAAGAAATATAAAGTCTAACCATCTGGTTAGCTAAAGACTGAACCTCTAAGGCCAAAGGCTTCTCCTGGGTTAAAAGATGTGCCAAGTTACCCATGTTAGTCAACTTTCAGCTCAAGGCATCCGCAATCACATTATCCTTGCCCGGATGGTAGAGAATAGTAAAGTCATAATCCTTAAGAAACTCAAGCCAAAAATGTTGCCTCATCTTAAGATCTTGCTGGGTAAAGAAGTACTGAAGGCTACGATGATCTGAGAAGATCCCACAATGGACTCCATATAAGTAGTGCCTTTACAACTTCAAGGCAAACACAACTGCGCACAACTCTAAATTATGCGTAGGATAATTTCTCTTATGAGGTTTTAACTAACGAGATGGATATACAACCACTTTGCTCTCCTGCATTAACACAACACCTAACCCAACACCTAAATCATCACAAAAGACGATAAACCACATTCCCTCTTTGGGCAAAGTCAAGATAGGATCTGAAGTCAATAAATACTTAAGCTTTTAAAAGCTCACCTCACAAGCATCGAACCACTAAAAATAAATCTTTTTCTAGGTCAACTTGGTCAATGAAACTGCAATGGATGAAAAACACTCAACAAAACGCCGATAATAACCTGCTAAGACAACAAAACTCTGAATCTCGGTGGGTGAAGTAGGTCTATCCCAATCATGAACCACTACAACCTTGGCTGGATCAACCATAATACCTTCCTTAGTCACTACATAACCCAAGAAAGAAACAGACTCCAACCAAAACTCGCACTTAGAGTACTTAGCATGCAACTTCTCATCCCTCAATCTCTAAAGTACAATCCATAAATACTCCCCATGCTCAACCTCACTCTTCAAATAAACCAAGATAACATCTATAAATACAATAACAAAGTAGTTGAGATACGATCAAAACACCCGGTTCATCAACTCCATGAAGCGGCAGGGGCATTGGTCAATCCAAAAAACATGACCAATAACTTATAATAACCATTTTGAGTCCAAAAAGTTATCTTCAAAATATTTGAAGATCTAATCCTCAACTAGTGATAACCGGACCTCAAATCAATATATGAAAACACCACAACACTCTGAAGCTGATCAAACAAATCATTAATGTGACGGAGAGGATACTTATTCTTAACTGTCACCTTATTTAACTGTCAATAATCAATACACATCCGCATAGACCCATTCTTTTTCTTCACAAACAAGACAGGCGTACTCCAAGGTGAAACACTAGGTCAGATAAATCCTTTATCCAACAACTCCGGCAACTGATCCTTTAGTTACTTCAACTCTTTTGGGTCCATCCTATAAGGAGGAATTGAAATGGGCTTGGTGCCTAACTTAACACCACTAGAAAAATTAATATCTTAATCCAGAGGCATACCAAGGAAGTCCGTAGAGAACACCTCTATAAACTTACGGATAACACAGATAGAATCCAAGGAAGAAGGCGAAACAACACTAGTGTCACGAATATGAGCCAAGTAAAATAAATATTTTCTCTCAACCAATTTACGAGCCTGAACATAAGATATAATTCCCTTAGGATCCGAATGAAGTGCACCCTTCCAAGATATCCTTGGCATACCTCCAAAGCTAAAGTCACAGTCTTAGCAAAAATAATCTAAGACAACATGATGTGGAGCCAACCAATCTATATCCAAAATAACATCAAAATCGATCATATCTAACATAAGCAAGTCTACCAAAGTCTCATACCCGGCGAAAGTCACAACACAAGATTGATGCACCCAATCTACTACTAACGAATTACCTACCGGGGTAGATATATGAATAAGCATGGAAAGAGGCTCATTAACAAAATCAAAACCCAAAGTAAAATACGCAGACACATTAGAGAAAGTCGATCCAAAATCAAATAATAAAGATTTAGATCTGAAACAAATGGGGATGATACTTGTAATCACAACTTCAGAAGCCTCTGCTTCAGGTTTGGCTGGTATAGTATAATACTTACCACGACTACCAACTGCCTGGGTAGCCCCACGACCACCACCATGGGCTTCACTTTTTTTACCTCTCACACCTCTGCTAAAACCCCTATCTCTCACAATTGAAATAAGAGTAGCCCAAATCACCCAATGGAAATAGTCCTTGGCCACATGGCCAATCTCACCCACATATATAGCTACCTATATGACTAGCCGCAATAGGAGAAGGTACAATTAGGATCGAACAACCACCCTAAACTACTGAACTAGAAGATCCACCACCTAAACCTTGTAAAGCTACCACTGGCCTACCATGGTATCCATGAGAACCTCTAAAATCTTTGCCTCGAGAGGTCTGACTCCTGAACTCACCAAAACATCATGCATTTTTAGCGCCTCCCTGAGATGCACTAAGAAAACCTTCTGTCATCTTAGCAGGATCTATAATACTCTGAAAAGAAGCTCCAAACACAACCATCTGAGACAAAGCTAGCTAAATAGAAATATCCAAACCCTTTACGAACTTCTGAATATTCTCAAACTCGGTAGAAATGCTATCATAGAAATATCTAAACAAGGCATGGAAACGTGACTCATACTCAACAATTGTCATGAAGCCCTACTCCAAATGATCAAACTCGTCCCGCATATGGTCTCTGAAACTGAAAGGCATAAATCTCTCTACGAAAGCCTCGGCAAACTGATCCCAAGTCATCTTGGGAAATTCATAAAGTTTACAACTGACAAATGACCTCTACTAATCTCTCTCCACATCTCTTACCTAATACAATGTAGTATAAGCTATATCATTCGCGTTGAATGAGTGAAACACAACACTGAACACAAGGTGTGAAAAAACCATGCACGATAAAGAATAAAATAAATAAAGTTTTCCTAAAGATGTCTTATAGCCTCTTGAAGATAGATACAAACGTCTGCATACCGATCTGCGAAACTCTATTAGACATCCCATTCTTACACCGTTGAGACCAATGAAACCTGGCTCTAATACCAATTTGTCACGACCCAAAAATGAGGGTCATGATGGCACTTGTCGCAGCGTACCTTGACAAGTAAACCTATCACCTAAACTAATACAAAAGAGAAAAAGAAAGAAATATCCCAAGGTAAGGCTTCTAGAATGAAGCCGAACCATATAAGTAATCATAACAATGTGTAAAGAACTTATCCAAAATACAAATCATGCCTAAAAATAGGTGTCAATAGTGTAAGAACTACTAATACAATTCAAGAGTCAACTACATCAAAAAATAACCACAAAGGAATAATATATGTCTCCGAATACTAATAAATACATAACTACTATAGAAAGATAGAGGTAAACATCGGACACATAAATGTCCAACCGCTACCTTGGAAGCTCCAATAATCGCCCAAGTCAAGCAAGTTGAGGCGCACTTGAGCTAGGACTTGCACCTAAAGGGTGCAGTAGGCATGAGTATAGTCCACTTATACTCAGTAGGTATCATAGGCCGACCAAGCAAAGCAGTAAATAAAGCATACAAAATATACACTAAGGGAACGTCACCTACAATCAGAAAATATCCCACAATGGTAGCCCACACCGCTTGCACTAACAGTTATAATATATCACATATATTGCAACATCATATTAAGATAAAACACAAGTATGCATTATATCATATATAAGTAGAACAAGAGGGAACATGTATATAAAAGTTCATCAAATACAAGTAAAAATGATAAGAAAATTACATAAATGACAAGTTAATATGACAATACAACACAATATAAACACAATAAAGTAAGTGCAATGTATATGATAATGATGATGATGATGATGATGCATGAGGTCATCGTACAACCTCCGAGATCGTCGCACAATCCCCATATACACCTACGGAGGAAAGCCACTAAATGCAGGAGCCATGGGAGGTTCATCAACCTGTTTACAATCCACATATAGCATATTTTTTTTTTGGCACATCCTTCAGAAATGTGTTATCAGATGTTGCTAGTGTTTCTCAGAGGTTATCATGGTGGTACTAAAGCTTCATGAATGAGTATGATATGAAGCTGTAATGCTTACAACCAATCACAATAAGTATTTCCACAACCAACCACATGATATATTTCCACAACCAACCACAATGATACATTTCCACAATCACATGATCCAATATCCACTCATTATTTTTGTTTCATTCATGAATTTCCACATATCCCAGATGCCAATAAAGTATGAATATAATCACAATACACAAATGGTACCACATTAAGCATTTTAATAACATAATACAATTATTCACATGTATTCAAGGCTATCAACATCACATAAGACCTCACATGATCACACATATCACATAATATCTCAATTTCGATAATTATATCACATACAGGACCCCAAACGGGCACAACGCATAGATAGCCATTTTTTCATGATTAGTTTCCACCCTTAACATGCATTTTATATCATCATTTACTATCCAGCCCAGTCTGAAAGAGTTAGGCAATAACCTACATCAAAAGCCGAAATCGATCCGCTACACTTCGAACCCACGACCTTAATTTTCATGAACAATATCGAACTCCACTAAAAATATCAAATATGAAATCTACGCATCAAAACAAAACCAAGGACACCCATATTGACTGCTTTTGGTTCGAGGTCAAAACAGACACCCAAAACGGGTTTTCAAAAAAGAAGGGGAAAATGGAACTTTACTTCAAAAATGTGTTTCCCATATTGTTAGGAACCTACAGCTAAAAATTCAAGTCAAATCGAGTAAAAAATGAAGTTCAAATCGAAGAAAAAATATTTTTGAGTTTTACCGGATAAAATCTTTAGAATTCGAGTTAAAATTAAGAATCGGGGTTGTTTTAAGGGTTAAATTAATGAAAAACTAGTAATTATAAGATAAAAATATTATTCAAGTGAAAAAGAGTGAAATTCAGGTTTAAAAACAAGCCCTATGATTTTTGGGATTTTGAAAAATTAATCAAGAAATTACTAAGAAAAGAGAAAATTCTTGCCTTAATTTCATAATAAAACCAAGAAATAAATGTTAATCTAGCTATCCAAGCTCCCACACTATTTTAGGATTTAAATCTCATGACACAAGATGAAAAATGAGCTCAAAACTGCTACATATATTGCAGAAAAACTACACAAAAAGCTGCATTTTTTTAAAGTCCAATCTGGACTTCGACGGGGTGCCCGAAATTCGGTTGGAGTTAGATACATGCAAATGAACTATGCAACCATACTAAATTTTACATTCCAGATGCGATGACTATATCAAATTTTCAAAAAAAAATATCGTTTTCACAAAGTGGACCCCCGAAATTCGAAATCATAATTTTCCAAAACGAGGGTCAAAATGAGATTTAAAAACCGTAAAATCATACAAAATATGCTAAAACCCTAAAATCAACATTCTGGATCTACTGGCGAAGTCGTATTTTCGATCTGAGGTCGTTTCAATCAAATTGGGTCCCACACCCATATTTTTATTTTTTTAACTTTCCAATCAATAGGTCAAAATGAGCTTGGGTACACCGAGACCCAAATCAAAGGTCTACCTAACCTAAAATTGATATTCTGGAGCTGTTGGCGCTGTCCGTTTGGTCATCCGTCAGACGGATCAAAAGATATCCCTATAAGTCTAAAATAAGGCTCTCGAAGCCATCAAAAATCACAATATCGCATAAATGATATCAAAATGCATCGAAAATCATGTCAATCACTCCCGCACCCCAGAAATACCATAATGCAACTATAGGAAGGGGTAAATAGACAAATCACACAAAATCACAAATTTCACATATCTCATCAAATTTTTAGGTTGTTACAAATAAGCAGCTGAAGCAGGCATGAGTCGACATGCCTGCTTCAACTGTGATTTTATTGGATCATCCCTAAATTATTATTATAAGTCATTTATATATTAGAAAATTAATAATATAAAAAAGTAGACATTTAGGACATGTCTGATTCAGCTGCTTCAACCGTAATTTTATTATATCATCCCTAATTAATTATTTTACCCCAAATTAAATATTATAAGTCATTACATATTACAAAATTAATAATTTTTAATTAGAAAAAAATAAAATAAACATTTATGACATGTCTGCTTTAATGTTTTAGCCGTAATTTTACCGTATCACCCTTAATTAATTATTATAAGTCATCTAAGTATTAAAAAGTTAGTAATATTTAATAAAAAGGTAAAATAAATATAAAATAAAAATTAACGCTTGATGTTTTAAGTTAACTTGACGACTTATATGAGACCCCCTTAAATTTTTTTCACAGGTATTTTTTAAAGTAATTCTCCTATATAATAACTAACTATGAAGCAGTTGAAGCAGGTTGCCCGTGGTCGACATGCCTGCTTCAACTGCTTTAACCGCAATTTTACTATATCCCCTAATTAATTATTATAAGTTATTTATGTATTAGAAAATAATAATATTTAATAAATAAAGTAAAATAAACATTAATCACATGACTACTTCATCTGCTTCAGTCGTGATTTTACTATATCACCCATAATTAATTATTATAATTCATCTAAGCATTACAAAATTAATAATATTTAATAAAAATAAAATAGATATAAAATAATAAATTAACTCTTGATCTTTTAAATTAACTTAGCGTCTTATATGAGCCCAGTTAATTTTTTTACTGGTATTTTTTATAATAATTTTACTTTGTTACTTCTAATTAGTATAATAGAAGAAAAATTATTATAAATAAAAATAATTTAAAATTTAAATTATTTAAAAAGTATAATTGGCTATCAATGCCACAAAAGTTTAAACAAAGAGAGTAATATATATTATTTAAAAATTACACAAAAAGTATTAAAAATTATAACAGTTAACAACTTAAAATATCTAAAAATATAATAAATTATCTAAATTTTATTCATGTCACATAAATTGAGGCCAAAAAATAATTTATCTAGCACGGGCCCTCAGTATCTAGTTAGTTATATACAATACAAAAAAAAATCCAACTAAGTAGTGTTGGATGGGCATCCTTTGACATAGGATGGGACCACCCTGATTGTCATATTATATGAATAATACAAGATAATGAAGGGCTCGTTTTACAAGCTCAATATTACAGTTTTAAATATATTTCCTGGTATTTAATTAGTTTATAAGAAAATTAAATTAATATTTTTAAATAAATGCGATAGAAAATATAATAGATGTCACATTTTAAAAAAATATATCTTTTTATTTTTATAAAATCAAATAATAGCTTACAACTTATTTAAATTATCCTAATTAAAATTTAAATATAATATACTTCAATGCTTATTTTAACATCAGATCAAACACATTTTCTTGAATTAAGTAACTAATTTTAATGTTTTTATTTTTCAATTTTATTTAAAAATTATACAAGAGGATAAATTAAAGCTATAAGTGTTAGTATATTAACATTTTTTATAAAATCTTACGAGTAATATTTTCTTAAAATATGGTCTTGTTACCTAATATACTTACTATATAAATAAAAGTAAATAGCATATTTATATTAAGGAGATCAGAGATTGTTCTTATCCATATAAATATATCATACATTCATTTTCATCATGAAATAATATAAAAATACTAAAGATGTATTATTGATAGTTGAAAATTATCTATAAAAATTAAAGCACAAATCAAATTAATGTTGGTAGAGTTAATTTTTTTATTAAAGGGATTAAAAAAGTATATGTTATTTAATGTTAGTTTAAAGTTATTTTACATGTAGGGTAATTACCTTATTATATCGTACTCTCTTCATTCCTTTTTATTTGCTCTATTTTGGTTAAACACACACTTTAATCTCTTACTCTTATAAAATTATAAGTAATTTCACTAATATACCCTAATTAAATTTTATACCTCTTTCCAAATCAATAATGATTACATTTATTGCACAAGGACATAATAAGAATATTTGTTCAAACTATTCTTGAAAGACTAAAGGAGCAAATATTTAGGAATATAAGCACAACACAAATAGAGCAAATAAAAAGGAATGAATGGAGTATTATATATCTTATTTTTAAGATTACAAATCTCAATTTTATGTAGCTTACAAATAAATATATTTACACTAGTTTAGCCGCTTGTGTCTCACATGTGTAACTTTTGATTATTTAAAATTAAATAGTTTTATTTATTGCAAAAAAAATTAATAAAGTATAAAAGTTTAAATCACTTTTCAAAGATTCTGCAACTTTAATATAATAATGTAAACATCTCTAAACATATTTTTTAGTGTAAGCACTTATATATTTTACATCTATCATTTTTGCATTTGTCATGCAGTATCTCTTTTCATTCCTGTCAGAGGCTAAGAGAAATGCATCGGTTTGAACCATATTTGTGGTACGATTATTTTTCTTTTTTCTTTTTGTATTTAAGATTTTTCCTTATTTTTAAATGCAAATTTTTACAAAATCATTGATTACGTTCTTATCACGTACAAATTGATCTATAGAATTTCACGCAACTAAAAAGACAAATAATCCATAGATAAAAAGAAAATTCTAATTTTTGGTACATATTACATAACATAATTCTATAGATTTGACAATAAATTAATAGTGCATAGTGCAAGGTAAGAGCTATGCAACTTTATCTTTTGTTCACCCCCTATTCTTTTTAGTACACTAATCTTGGGCATATTTATATGCTCAAAGCACCAATATGCACCCAGATTTGAACTTAATTTAAGAACTTTGTATGAAGTCTTAAGTATAATTCAACTTTTATTCTGTTTTGTGCCTAATGGATATGATTAGTACTTTCAGGTTAAAAATTATGAATAATTGTGCATAATTGGACATTAAAGAAGATGGAAGCAGTTAAGGAAGGCAAGGGATTGAAGATAAGCTGAAAAAGGGAATCTGGAAAGAAGAAATCCTCATTTGAAGATTCTTCGCGTCGCGGTGATCAGCAGAATAGTAATTGTCAAATTCCAATGGAAGTTTGCGATTATCCCACGCCGCGGAGAAGTGTAGTTTATCAGAATTGATGACCTGAAAGTTTAGCGCATCGTGGAGGATGATTATTTCACAATTGTCCCAATCCAGTGGCTCATCACGATAGTAGCGCATCACCGTGAGGGTGCATTTTACAATTGATGGGGAATACTTGAGCTCAGTGATTTCCCAGATTTTAATGGAAAAATAGCAATATCAGTCATGGCGCGACATGTCGGGTGGATAAATTGGGAATATTTTAATTATTTTTTGTCCCAGCTATAAAAGGAAAAATCGAGGAAAAGTTGAGGGACTTTTGTCAAGGAGAGAGCAGCGGAAGTAAAACACAAAATTCTCTCTTTTAGGGTTCATAAACATTCTTTTGAATTCCTTTATTTCAAGGATTGAATTGGGTATGATTTATTACTTATTTTGGATGGTTAATTCAAACATGAGTAGCTAAATACCCCTTTTCTGGGGTTGAGGCTAAGAACATGAGTACTATTTAATATTCTTATTCATAGTTTCTTTTTGTATTATTACATGGGTTGTTCTTAATTTCTGGAGCTTACTATTTTAATGATTGGCCACCATTAGAATAAATTTTTATTTCTATGTGAATCCAGGAGGAGAATCATAGGATAGAACGAAGAAATTAGGGAGCAAGGTTCTTATTCTTTTATGAAATAAAGGATCTGAATTAGCATCTAGGATAGGGATATACCTAGAAGCCTTGCTTGGTTCACTTGCAGGAAGACAACTTCATGAATCTAAAAGATTTGTTGTAACTCTGCGAGAGTTGTAGTTAAACATTCAATAGATAAAAGATCTGAGGTCGGGAGACTAAGATTGTGGCATAAACCTTGCGAACCATCAACCCGATAACCAATTAGACTATGAAAAGAATAGAGAATTATATGATTGTTCAAAATACCTCAACCCTAGAATCATCCTTATTATTGATTACAGTCGTTGCTTACTTTGCTTAAGTCATCATAAATTAATTCTTGTTTAGTACTTTAAATTTTATTTACAAATTAATCTTAATCTTGATACAATCAACACTTAATACTCAATTGTCTTGAACTAAAGATTGAATAAATTTCTAGTTTATTGATCCTCGAGGGAACAATATCTGACTGTCTAAGTCATTATATTACTTGAACGATCACGTACACTTGTGTGTGCGTAGAGATGCAACAAGTTTTTGGCACCGTTGCCGGAGATCAAATAGAATTAGTAATTGTTTTAATCTTTGGTTTTTGATCATAAGTTTAGGTGTTAACAACTTGATCTTAGCAGATAAATTTTTACAGGTTTAGCTGAACATTGGACTGGCTAGAGATAAAGAGTTAGTAGATCCCTCTGTAGAACCAGAAGTAGTTTTTTATCAGAGACGAAGAGCTCAATACTACACTCAACAGGAATCAATGGTAGAAAGACTCGATCCTATAGTTGCTAATCCAAATGTTGGAGATGTTCCAGCTCTAGTTGTTCTTGTTTAACCAGACGCAAGACCTGTCCGAGAAGTGGTAATCCCACTTACGCACCTTGTGACTAACAGTATCCTAAAGCCTAAACAAGGAGGTCTATGGGAATTAAAACAAAATATGATAAACCTATTGAAATCTGCAAGAGAATTTTAGGGACTTTTACAGGAGGATCCGCAGCAGCACTTACAAACCTTCCTGGAGATAAGCGATACATATATTCCTGCAAATGTAAGTGTTGATTATGTCAGATTGACACTCTTACCCTTTTCTCTACTGGGGGAATCAAAGAGATGGCTATTTGCTGGACCACACCAATTCATCACTACATGGGAAGAATGTGCTCGAAGGTTCTTCATTTGATTTTTTCCATCTTAGAAAATTACTCGATTAAGGAGTGAGATATTGAGTTTCAGGCAGAAAGATGGAGAAAATCTCTACCAAGCTTGGGAGAGATTCAAGGGCATGCTCAAAAGTTATCCGCATCACCATCAATCAAATGATGTTTTGGTGTATGCATTTATAGAAGGCCTTGAGTCTAATACAAAGATTCTCTTAGATTCAGCAGCAGGGGGTCAAGCTTTGGAGAGAACATATGAAGAATTATATATCTTACTAAATCGAATTGCACAAGGTAATCCTGATTGTCATGCAAACTCAAGGAATGCTCCCAAGAAAGTTGCAGGGGTTTTGGAGGTTGATCAGTTCACTGCATTACAAGCACAAATTTCAGCAATGCAGAGCCATATGACTACTCAGTTTAACAACTTAAAGTAGCGTACAACACAACCAGCAGCAACAACAAATGTAGTTCAACAGGTATATTCATGGTGTGAAGTTTGTGGAAGTAGTGAGTATAAAGCAGATGCATGTTCTGTTAATCTAGATTCAGTCAGCTACATGGGAAATGCAACTCATCAGGGTCAACAAAATTTTGGCAATACATATAATCCAAATTGGAGGAACCACCCTAATTTCTCATGGGGTGGAAATCAAGCACAGAATACAAATCAGTATAAGGGACCAGTGCAACCAAATCCACAGCCGGTGCAGAATAATCAGGCAATAGGAGGAGATACTTAAGCAATTGATGGCTCAATATGCACAGTTTGCAGTGGACATGAAGGCTCAACAGGCACAGTTTGCAGTTGAATTGAAGAGTCAATAATTACTTACCAGAAATCTGGAATTACAGTTAGGTCAAATCGCAGGATCGCAGAATACAAGGCCACAAGGAGTATTGCCTAGCGACACTGAGGCTAATCCTAAACAAGTAAATGCGGTTACAACGAGGAGTGGGCTACAAACGAAGGAGATGGTGAAGGATCAGGGCAATTCTGTGGTTACTGATGATAGCTTGCAAGAGAATGCAGAAGTGGAAGACAAAGAAAAGAGGCTAGTGAAGAGATTCGTATAGGGAAGAAGACTATTCCCTTACCCTTTTCTCAAAGGGTAAGAAAACATCAAAAGGAAGCCAGTTTTAAGAAGTTTTTAGATCTTTGGAAATAAGTTCATGTGAACCTTCCTCTTGTTGACATTTTACAGAATGTGTCGAAATATACAAAATACTTGAAAGATATTGTTGCCAATAAGAATTGGTTGACTGAATATGCTACAGTTGCATTTACTCAGAAGTGCACTTCTAAAATTCAAAATAAACTGCCCACGAAATTAAAGGATCCGGAAAGTTTCACATTACAGATTACCTTTGGTCAAACTATTTATGCACGTGGATTGTGTGACTTAGGAGCTAGCATAAATCTTATGCCCACGTCATGGTACCAGAAGATGGGTCTTGGAAGCTCCAAGCCTACTACTATTGTGTTGCAGTTGGCAGACAGGTCACTTGCTAGACCAGATGGTGTTATTGAAGATGTACTCGTTCAAGTGGGGTCTTTGATCTTTCTTGTGGATTTTGTGATTCTCGACTTTGAGGTTGATCCAATTGTTCCATTTATTTTGGGATGACCATTTTTAGCAACAGGGAGGTCACTCATTGATGTTGCAGCCGGAAAAATGACAATGCGAGCATACGATAAAGTAGAGATTTTCGATGTGTACGGAGCGTTGAAATTGCCAGCCATATATAAGGAATTTCTATCAAAAATTTGTAACTGAAAGAGAAACATAAAAAATTATTAAAAGAGGACAATACATGTCAATTGTTGATATACATAATTTATATATAATCTTTAAATTCATTAACTAAAAGGATTAAAGAAAGACAGAAGGATAACAGTAATGAATGTAAGAAGACAACTTGAACTAAAATTAAAATCAATAAAACTCAAAATAAAAAGAAAAATAGAAGTAGAAGAAAGGTAGTATTTTTGTAGTAAAGTATGATCAAAATATTACTTAAATAGAATTATAGAATTCTTTTTATATAAGGCAAAAATTCTAATTGATTTGGAAGTACTAAATATTATGATTTGTTACTTAGATAAAATAAGGACTTTAACTACTTTGTTAGTATTTATGTATAAGTAGCATTTTACTTGAAGAATATAGGAAAAAACCCTTGAATTCGGAACCAAAAAAAGTAAAAGAAGTAAAAAAAAATTAAAAAGGTACGTTTTTGCCTTTTTGGGTGTGTATGTTTTTGCCTTTTTGAGTATTATTAGTTTTGTAATATATATTAGTGTTTATGTATAATTAGTATTTTATTTGAGGAATATAGGAAAAGATAATATTAAATCTTCTTAAAATCAAATTTAGTTGATTTGGAGTTTTTAAATTAATGAAAAAGTACCAGTTGTCATTAATTCTGATGACTTCTAGTAAGAAAAATTTTTACCATAAATATTTTAATTAATTTTTAACTTTTAAATATTAGGGGAAAATAGTGAAAAGAAGATTTTGTATAAAACAAAGACTTTTAATGAAGGGCAAAAATTTCAAAAGACATTTCTAAGGCCCTTTACACTTTTAATATATTATAGATTATAGATAATGTAGTAAAAGTTCTTTATACTGACCATTTAATGTACTTCAATCATTTTTTAAAATTTATCTTTTAAATATCTGTTTGCGAGTTGACATGCACATCAATTGTGATTACACCTACAATCCATAAGTAAATAAAAAATTGTGCGTTTGAAGACTTATATGAATAGTACATATGTATTTTTTTTCTATTTCTAATAAAACATTTATAGACTGATTTAATGATATTTTTTGTAAAATTATTTGATAATGAATAAAAAAAGTATCTTTAAATAGGTTAACAACTTTAAATTTTAATCCACCAATTTCATGCGTGATAGTATTTTCTGAGAAAAAAACAAAATATTAAAAGCTTGGAGTATTGAAAATTTTGGCAAAGTCAGAATTTTAACTTAAAAAGTTTAAAATATAAGAATATATATATATATATATATATATATATATATATATATATATATATGAAGAAAAAAATTCAACATTTACCACATAAAATTAAAAAATAATTTTTATTCTATGTAAACAACCTAATATTTCGTGAAAGGAGATTCAAATTATAAATTTTAATTTATTTAAATTATTACTTCATAAATAATGTGATTGAATAAGTTGGGACTTGAAATAAAAATGCCGTTAGCCACATAATGGGTCCACTTAGAAAATGTAAACACATAAGCTAGGTAAAAAAGAAATGGCTAATGGAGTTCTTTATTGATATTACTATTGACTAATGATTGTACTATTTACATGTGAAATGAAAAATATGCCCTTGGTCATCCTCCAACTCACTCTTCTATAATAATAAATATAATAAGAGATAATGGTCAAAATTACGCTTGGAGTATCTTCTTTTGTAAGTTTCATATTTGAACTATTAAATGTTTGTGCTTCTTATCAGAACTATCACCAACTATTTAGAAAAATATAGCTCGAAGTGGATTAGCCCAAGTATTTGAATACAATCGCCAAAAGGTGTGTGTCATGTTAGTTTGCCTATAAAATTTTGTCTACATGACAAAAACAACAATATATCCATATGATAAAGTGTACACAGTCCATACCACTATCTCAGAGGTGAGATAGAAAGGATATTTCCGACTGGCTCTCGACTCAAGAGAAAATACAGTCCAAAAAAAGATGTAAAAGAGGTACACAAGAACATAATAAGTAATACAACAACAGATAGTAACAAAACAATACCACTACAAAATAATGTTACAAGCGACCAACCCAAAATAAAATCAATAAGAATTCAAGGATAAAAAAAACTACAAGCATAAAACTACGACTACTAATAGGTACAATACACCTACCTACTAGTATTAACGCACTTCAACCTCCTAGCCTTCTACCCTAATTTCCATTCGCCATACCTTTCTATCTATGTCCATGTCCTCAGTAAGCTGCAACCGTGTCATATACTATCTAATCATCTATCCCCTAATATTTCTTTGGTCTACCCTTACCTCTCCATAATTTATCCATAACTAAATTCTCACACCTCTGCACAGGAGCATCTATGCATCTCCTGATATATGGTCAGACTATCTCAACCTTGTTTTTCGTATCTTATCTTCCATCGAAGTCACTCCCATTTTATCTCGGATATCCTTATTTCTAATCTTATCTATCCTAGTAAACCTATACATGTATCGAATCATCCTCATCTTTGTCTTCATACTCTAGATGTGAGAATTCCTAACTGGCCAACACTCCACTCCATACAACAATACTGATTTAATCACCACTTTATAGAACTTGTTTTTAAGTTTAGAAGGCACCTTCTTATCACACAAAGACTCAAAAATCTATCCTCCATTTCATTCACCCTACACCAAGTCAGTGACATCCTATTCAATCTCTACATTTCCTTGGATACTAAACCTAAAAATATTTGAAATTGCCTCTTTTTTTAATGTCCTGCATATCAAGCCTCACTTGCATGCCTTCCTCTCGCATCACCTCACTAAATTTTCAAAATATTGAGTCTTTGTCCTACTCAAGTTAAACCCTTTAGACTCAAAGATTTGTCTCCAAACTTCCAACTTATTATTAACTCTTTCACGAGTTTCGTCAATCAAAACTACATCATCCACAAATAACATACACTATGATACCTCACCTTGAATCTATTACGTTAATATATCCATCACCAAGGCAAATAAAATTGGTTAAGGATTGACCCCTAGTGCAAGCCCATCAATATGAAAAAGTGCTTTGAGTCTCTTTATGTAGTTATACCTCGAATCTTAGCTCCATTATATATTTCTTTAACTGACCTAGTGTACGTCACTGATACACCTCTAGCCTCTGAGCTCTCTATAGAACCTCCCTAGGGACTCTGTCGTAAGCCTTTTCTAGGTTGATGAACACCATATGTAAGTTTTTCTTTCTCTACTTATACTACTTCACCAGTCTCCTAACTAGATGAATGGCATTTTTAGTCGATCATCTTGGTATGAATCCAAACTGATCTTCAAATATATTAACAACCTTCTCAACCATAACTCCACCACTATCTCACAAACCTTCATAATGTGGCTTAACAACTTGATATCCTATAGTTGTTGCAATTTTGAATGTCACTCTTGTTTTTGTACAACAGAATCATCGTATTCCATCTCCAAGCTTTGGGTATCTTCAGTATCCTAAAAATAACATTAAACAACTCGGTTAGCTACTCTATACCTAGCCTATTTGTGCTCTTCCAAAACTCTACATGAATCTATCTTGCCCAGTTACTCTACCCATACACATCATATGAATAACACCTTTACCTCCTCCAGCTTTATACCCTATATAATGTAAGACCCCGCAAAACTTTGATTATTTTATATTTGACCCTCCCACGTGCCTAATGTAAATTTTTGACTTAAATTATGTTGAGAGATGTTAAAAGGGTGTTTCAGAAAAGTTCTAAAATTTTTTGAAGGGGTCAAGATTATTTAGGTACCCCGAGGCAGTAAGCCTCCATGATAAGGGTGTGGCATGGAGGCTAACCTCCGTGATAGGGACGTGGCATAGAGGCGAACCTCCGTGATAGTGGCATGCCATGCTGCTATGTAAATTTCGCCCAGCTTTAATTTTTTCCATTTGGGATGAGGGACTTTTGTTCTTTTTACCTTTTGCAGGACCTTTAAACATCAAATAACCTATTTTTCTTCAGTTTTCAAAGATCAAGAACCATTTTCTTTCCTCTTTAACTCCAAACCCAAGAAAGCTTAAGAGTTTTATAAGGAATTCACCATTCAAGCTCCAAACTCTGAATTCTTTTCAACTTGTTCTATATTTCAGGCATATTTCTCATCCTTAACTTGTATTTTAAATTATGACATTTATTTAAGCATTATTCATGTGATTTTAATTGATGGGTTTGAAATAAGGTTGAGGGCTTTTGATGGTTATTACTTGAATTATTTTTTCTATGATTTAAATGTGTTATATATGCATTAATTAATGGTTTTTAGGATTGAATGGGTGTATTGTTATGAGAAATGCAATGGCGAACATGGGTTTCCCTAAATTGATGAAATTTTGGTTTGCTAATGCTACTAACCTCAACCCACTTTAAAAATCTTAGTTTTGAACATGCAATTTACATTATTTAACTTATCTTTAGAACATTGCATAACATTGAAGGAAAATGGTTAATAAAAATGGCTTTGTAAAGCCCTTGGTGGCCATGATTTTAGAATTTAAATGAAACTTGGGAGTCTAATGGCTACATGGTCTGGTTTGGTATAATTGAATTAGTTTGCAAGCATATTGGTATGGTGATACCAAGTTGGTAATGCTTGATTAAAATGACTCCTTGCTTAATGGTCGGGTTTATGTGTAAACTATTTTAATTTGGACTTAAAGAGAATTAGGTAGCTCAATGTGAAGTTATAGTCCCAGGGGGACTAACACTGGAAATAACATTTGCCGGTGTGGAGGTCTATATGACCGTGTGTCTGGATACACACTATGTTTTGAATGGCTATAGCCTTGGTGTGTTTAGCCTTTTGTTGGTTTCTTAGATTCATGTGGCTAACACGCATTAGAGCCTTTCAGTAGAGGGAGCTAAACCCATATAGCACATGGGTTCCTTTAGGATGAAGTGAGCTACACAATTCAGGCTAATGGTTTAAAATCTCATATTTATAACTCTTGTCCTTATCCCGACATTCTATATATGTATATATCAATGTGTATATGTAGTTTTTGATTAGTTTGGTAAATTACAATATTTTATTCTTTTTTTCCTAATTTATATGACAGTGCTTGCCCCATTGACTGTCCTTGAATGCTGCATAATTTTATGATGTAAGGTCCGAGGGTTTTTCTGCTACCCTTATGCAACATTAGATGGTGTAGTTCATCTGTTGATCTATTTTGAAGTGGTGAGCCTCCATTGTTTGAAAGGACCTGTCATTTTATTGATTTTAAAATTATTTTAGTTTCTTATTTAGGATTTTTTTTGATATAGTCAGGGGCATGTCCCAACTTAGTTGGCATATCTGGTTTAGACGTTTTTGTGTACAGTGTTGGGATGTTTTGGTTTGTTTGACTCTTAAACTTTCTCTATCTTATCTATCTTTGTTATTATCTATGGTTGGCTTCCGCTATTTATATTTATATGCTCTTGGGGTAAGGGTTATCTCTGGACCATGGTGGGCTTAAGATTACCCATCACAGTTAGGCCCCATTTAGGGTCGTGACAAGCTTTGTATCAGAGCACGATTTAGGGTCACTGAGTGTCCACAAATTTGTGTCGAGTAGAGTCCCATTTATGGGTATGTAGAGTGTCACACTTATAAGGGGGAGGTCTACGAGGCATTTAGGAATGTTTCCCTTTCTTGTATTCTGTTTTGTGCTAAGAGAGTCTAGTTATCTTGATTTTCTCTAACGTCTGTCTTTCTCGTATTTCAAATTATTCCTTCTTAAAGGCCTAATGGTCGTAGGAACTATACTGGAACCTCTATACCACCTGAGAAAAACGTGAAGGGAATTCACCTAATTCATGGATTGTAGACCCAGTCTAGGGTCCCTACTCCTAATTGTACTACTTTATGCGGGGTTCTACCGGTCCCTATTATTCCTCTTCGGGATTTCTGAGCTGATGATACTCATGCTCAATCACCTTAGAGAGATATCTCTAAGGCAGCGTTTCATTATTCTATTCATATGCTTGCCCAACTAGTGGCATTTTAGTCTCGTTGGTCTAATCTTGTTAGTTCTATTGTTAGTTCCTCTAGTGGGATGGCCAATTTATGAGGTTGAATCTTCTAACCTTTATAGGATCTAAGGTTAAGGAGGATCCTCAGGGGCGTATTGATGAGATGTAGAATACTTTCAGGGTTATGCATACTACTAATTTAGAGGGTGTGGAGTTTGTTACCTATCAGCTGAAAGATGTGGCAAACCAGTAGTATAAGAAGTGGAAAGTAATAAATGGTAATGATGTTGAATAGGCAGTGTGGGATTACTTTTTAGGTGCTTTTCTTGATCACTTCTATCCTCAGGAGTTGAGGAAAGCTAAGGCTGAAGAGTTTTTAAACTTGAAGCAAGGTAAGATGAGTGTTAAGGAGTATGCTCTGAAGTTCCAGCAGTTGTCCCATTATGCTCCGGAGTTAGTGTGTAATATGAGGTTCAAAATGAGGAAGTTTGCTTATGATTTGGCTCGTGATTTGGTGTTAGAGCGTAAGACTGCTATGTTAAATAATGATATGGATACTCTAAGTTGCTGGTTTATATGGAACAGGTAGATGATGAGAAAAAAAGTAAATAAAGGTGAGAGAGAGGAAAAATAAAAAGTTTAGATATTCAAAGCAGGGTGCGGGTCAGCAAAACAGTGGGAGAAATGGCAGACAGTGGACCAAGAATAAGAATTGGGGAAGTTCTTATTCGACAGCTAGTGCTCCTTATCATAAGCCTTTTGGTGACTGTCATTTTCAGGCTATTAATAGTCCTAAGGCATAGGGTGCCCAGTCTTAAGTTAGTGGAGCTCAGTCATCCCCACTTTATCCTTCTTTTCAATTTTGTGGGCAATTCCACCATGGTTATTATGAGGAGAGGAGGAATTTGTGTTTTAATTGTGGTTAATATGGCCATCTATAGTGAAATTATCCTATAGCTAAAGTTTTCACTGGAGCTAATAACGTTCCCGTTGCCACTTTTTCGGCTCCTGCACCTAAGGGCTTCACATCAGGTTCCGACAATGACCAAAATCATGTCTATAAACTTGCTACCCATCAAGAATCTGAGTCACTCTAGATGTTGTCACTAGTATGTTACAACTTTTTCCCCGTGATATTTATTATTTGCTTGATCTGGGTTATACCCTATCTTATATGACCCCTTATGTGGTTGTATACTTTGGTTTTGGTCCTGAAAATATTCCCGACTTTTTTTCTGTGTCTACCTCAGTGGGTGATTCTATTGTTGCTAGAAAAATCTATAAGAGTTGTGTGGTGTCCATCTTTAAAAGGGAGACATTGGTGGATTTGATAGAACTTGATATAATCTTAGGATGGATTGGCTTCATTCGTGTTGTACTTCTCTGGATTGTAGGACCCAAAAAGTCAATTTTAACTTCCCTAACAAATCAATGATTGAATGGGATGAGAGTTCCTTAGTGCTCAAAGAAAGGTTTATTTCCTATCTTCGAGCTCAGAAGTTGATTTCCAAGGGGTGTCTGTATCATCTAGTTCGAGTTAAGGATTCCTTCTGAGAGTCTCTTTTTGCAATCTATCCCAATGGTAAATGAATTTCTTGAGGTTTTTCCCAATGATTTTCTTGGAATTCTTCCCGATAGGGAAATAAATTTTGGGATTAATATTCTACCTAATACCTATTTCATTTTTATTCCTCCTTATAAGATGGCTCCAGCAGAGCTAAAGGAACTAAAAGAGCAGTTGAATGATCATCTTGATAAGGGTTTCATCCATCCTAGTGTCTCTCAATGGGGCGCTACTGAACTTTTTATGTGAAATAAAGATGAGTTTCTTTGAATGTGTAGAAACTATCAGCAATTGAATAAGGTTATAGTGAAAAGAAAGTATCCTCTCCTTAGGATTGATGACTTTTTCGACCAGCTTCAGTGTGCTAGGTGTTTCTCTAAGATCGATCTTCGTTCGACCTACCATAAGATCGATCTTTGTTCGGCTACTATTAGTTGAGAATTAGGGAGGTTGATATTCCAAGATTTCTTTCCTTTTTCGTTATGGCCATTATGAGTTTTTTGTTATATCATTTGGATTGACTAATTCTCTAGATGCTATAATGGATCTTATGAATTAGGTGTTTAGGCAGTTTCTGAATTTTTTTGCTATAGTCTTCACTGATGACATCTTGGTGTACTCTAAGAGTGAGGAAGATCATGCCAATCACCTCTAAATTGTATTGCAAACTCTTAAGGAACAAATGTTATATGCAAAATTTTCTAAGTGTGAATTTTGGATTTGTGACCTTTCTTGGACATATGTTTTTTAGTGATGGGATCAAGATGGATCACATAAAATTGAGACAGTTAAGAAGTGGCCTAGACCCATGACTCCAACCGACATTAGGATCTTATTGGGCTTGGTTAGGTATTATAGGAGGTTTGTGAAGAGTTTTTCATCTATTGCTGCTTCGTTAACGAAACTAACTCAGACAAAGATTAAGTATTTATGGTCCTATGCTTGTGAAGGTAGTTCTGAGAAGTTGAAGGATAATTTGACTTCTACTTTATTTTGACCCTGCTCGAGGGTACTAATTGGTTTTGGTGTATTGTGATGTGTCCCAAATAGGACTGGGTTGTGTTTTGATGCATCATGGTAAGGGTGTGGCCTATGCTTCCAGGTAGTTAAAAGTTCATAAGAGAAATTATCCGACTTATAATCTAGAGTTAGCGGTTGTGGTCTTTTCTTTGAAAATTTGACGCTATTATCTATATGGGGTGCATGTGGATATTTATTTAGACCATAAGAGCTTGCAGTATATGTTTAGATAGAAAGAATTAAATCTTAAACAGAGGTGGTAGCTTGAGCTACTTAAAGATTATGACATGAGTTTGCACGACCATCTACTTAAACCTAATGTTGTTGCTGATGCTCATAATAGGTTGTCTATAGGGAGCTTATATCATGTTGATGAGGAGAAAAGAGGGTTGGTGAAGGTTATTCACAGGCTGGCTAACTTAGGAGTTCGTATCTTGGACTCTGGGGAGAGGAGTGATGGTTCAAAAAGTGGTTAAATTATCTCTTGGTGTTGAGGTGAAGGAGAAACAAGTTTTGGATCCCATACTTTTGCAGATTAAGAATAATGTGGGTCAGCAAAAGGTTATGGGCTTTGAGATTCGGGAAATGGCATCTATGCTATCAAGGAAGATGTGAGTTCCCAATGTTGATGGATTGGGGGAAAGGATTTTGACTGAGGCCCATGAGTCCAGATATACAGTTAATTCGGGTTTAACTAATATGTATCATGACTTGAAGGAAATCTAATGGTGGAATAATATGAAGAGAGATGTGACAAACTTTGTGGCTAGTGTATGGTTTGTCAGCAAGTCAAGGTTGAGAATTTGAGGCCTAGTGCATGTCTCAAGAGATAGAGTTTCCCATGTGGAAGTGGGAGATAATTAATATGGACTTTGTTACAGGTCTTCTGCGGTCTCGCAACCAGTATGATTCTATTTAGTTCAGTGTGGAATGAATGACTAAGTCTGCATACTTCTTGACTGTGTGGACTAACTACTCAGTAGAGGATTATGCTAAGTTGCTCATTCAGGAGACCTTGAGGATCCTCCTTCACCTTAACACCCATAAAGGTTAGAAAGTTCAACCTCATGAACTGACCAACCCTTGTAGCCTCAGAAGATGGAGTAATGGGAACTCCATGCTTTAACTGAGTAGCTACCAACTGTGCCAACATATGGATAGACTGATAAAACTCAGCGTTCGTCACTTCAGCCTGAGAAGTTTAAGAAGGACTACAGAAAACTGGTGGTACTCCAAAATAATCCAAAACTGAACCCCTAGACCTAGTATGGATCCCATAAGTAGAGCATGTCCCATCAACATTATCCCCAGTTGGGACAAAAGAGTTTCTGTGAACTTCGGATCATCGAGGCATGATCCGAAAAGTGAATAAATGGGAATTAGAAAAGAATTCAGGACTTAGACTCCGTAGCTTGAAAATAGAACACAAGAAAGAGAAGCATTCCTAAATGCCTTATAGCCTCTTCTTTATGAGTGTAGCACGCTACACACCCTTAAAAGAGACTCTACTCGACGTGGCTTTATAGACTCCCAAGTGACCATGAACCTAGGGCTATGATGCCAATCTAACATGACCTGAACCAAAGCCTAGACATGTCGGGTAATTCAAGCCCAATCGGGATCGAAGACCACCCCCAATACCCAATAATAACCACCCTACACCTGATGTCGAATGAATTTCAATTATATAACATAACAAAATGGAACAATCATAAATCAAATATAGTAAAACAGTATTAGCCCCAATACTAATAACAATGCCAAGGTTTACACCAATACTGACATTGCCCATGCCAACCCAAAGTAGTCTCACAAAGCCTCTAACTGAAAATAAAGAATATTTGGTCGGGACATTCCCCCGGCCATAGCCAAAACCAAAGTCCAAGAAATAAACAAAAGTTTGAAAAGTAATCCATAGTATGACACGGAGTCTTTTGGTGTATGGAAGCTCGCCACTCCAGCTGACATAAATATTGTCCCTAAATCCAATTATTGAGTAGGAGAAGTAGTATGGATGGTTTCTGCATTGCGTGGGAATACAGTGCCCTAGATGGGTTAGCGGGTGAATGCTAGCATGTACTCAAGAGTAAGGATAAAATAATTCGAACATTTAAAATAAAGCATATAGATATATATAATCCATGTCGGAAAAGGAAACTGGGTTTGGCATGCATTTAAAATCTTTAACCTGGGTTTGTGTAGCTTTACCATCATAATCCACTCATGGGCTATATGGGTCCAGTGTTACCCCTTGAACAAGCCCTAGTGTGTGTAGCCGCACGAACCAGAGAAATCACAGGGGTCGGGGATTACCGTGTACCCTTCATCCTCTATGATACATATATACAAATATAACTTAGGGGATTCCTGTGTACCCTACATGATTTCCAAGTAAACCAATACCATGGACACCAAGGTATTACCAAACCATTTAAACCAATTTAGGTTCCATTACCATATTATGCAATGCAATAGTTTTAATAAAAGTCAAACTATGTGACAAAACCATTCTCATAGGTATTTTAACAAACATAGTGAGGGCATATAGTTTACAAAACCAAAACCAAGTACCAATTGACCATTCCTAAGCAACCACATATTCAAACCACAATTATAATATGAAAACCATAAGTAAAGCATGGGAAAATAGTATCCAACCATTTATAACCAAAACTCCCAACATATAATTCAAAACTAAATAATACCCACAATTAAATCATGAAAATCGTTTATTAAAACATGAATTTAGTTGAACTAACAATGAGGGATGAGTAACTTGCCTTAGATACCCAAGAGTATGGAGAGAAACCATCCTTAAAAGTCTTAATTGACCACCTTGAAGAAAACCCTAACCTTTTCTTAACCTAAGAACCATGAGAGAGATTTGAGAGTGTTTTAGGAGTATTTTGATATTTCAAAGTGAAGAATAAAGGACCAATTAATGTTATAGGACGTGGGTATTAAGGATTTTGGGGTGGGAAATGTCAAAAATATCCTTAGCTTAAAAGCTGAAAAGGGTGCGCAGGAGGGTAAGACCACACCACCCAAACCGTACCTATAACATATGAGTGGTACCCACCATTCGTACCCTAGGCAGCAACTTGTAAACCAACATTGTCAAATATACGAGTTTATGGCCTAAATCATATCTAATCATACAAAAAGTACATCAGAATCGTACCCTTGGTAGCCTACCAAGAGCATAACACACTGATCAATATACGAGTGGTTTTTCTCACTCGTACCACCTCCATACGAATCGTATGGTGTCCATTCATATCTTGGATAGTAACCAACCAAAACCACACTGAGTAACATACAACCAAGGCCCCTGAATCATGCCTACATCATACGACAAGTACCCTCAAGTCTTATGATATACAGAAGCTCAAACTCAAGAAATTTTCTAAAGGTCAAAAGCCAAGGTGTTTCCATAACTCCCTTTATTTTAGTTTTCAAAGATCAAAAACCATTCTTTTTTCTCTCTAACTCTAAACCCAAGAAAGCTCAAGGGTTTTAAAGGATAATGGTTGATAAAAATAATTTTGAAAAGCCCTTGGTGGCCATGGTTTTAGAATTGACATGAAACTTTGGAGTTTAATGGATACATAGACTGATTTGACATAATTGAATTAGCTTACAAGCATATTGGTATGACGATACTAAGTTGGTAATGCCTGATTAAAATGGCTCCTTGGTTAATGTTAGGTTTATGTGTAGACTATTTTAATTTTGGGCTTAAAGAAAATTATGTAGATCGCCGTGAAGGTGTAGTCTCGGGAGGGACTAATACTGGAAACCACGTTTGCTGGTGTGGGGGTTTATATGACCGTGGGTTTGGCTACACACTATATTTTGGATAGCTATCACCTTAGTGTCTTATCATTTCCTTGGTTTCCTCGATTCGTGCTGCTAACACGTACTGGGCCCTTTCAGTAGAGGGAACTGAACCCATATAGCCCGTGGGTGCCTTTAGGATGGAGCGAGCTGCACTATTAAGGCTAATAGTTTAAACTCTCTTGTTTATGACCCTTGTCCCTATCCTGACATTCTATATATGCATATATATATGTATGTGGCTGTGGTTTTTCATTAGTTTTGGTAAATGGCATTATTTTATTCCCTTTCTCTAAGTTACATGCCACTATTTGCCCCAATGGCTGTCCTTGGATGCTACATCATTTCATGATGTAAGGACTGAGAGTTTTTTTGCTACCCCTATGTAGCGTTAGGCAATGTGGTTCGTCTATTGATCTGTTGTGAAGTGCTGAGCCTTCATCTTTCGGAAGGCCCTGCCATTTCATTGATTTCAGTATTGTTTTGGTTCCTCATTTGAATTCTTTTTTTCATAGTCGGGGACATAACTAGACTTAGTTGGCATATCTGGTTTAGAGGCTTTTGTGGACAGTGTTGGGATATTTTGGGTTGTTCATTTGACTATTAGACTTTCTCTGTCTTATCTATCTTTATTATTATCTATGGTTAGCTTCCACTATTTACATTTATGTGCTCTTGGGGTAAAGCTAATGTGGGCTTGAGATTACCTGTCATGGCCAAGCCTGGGAACAAATCGTGACAAATAATCATAGTCGTGACACCTACTGAGTGCTCCAAATCCCTCAACATAAAGTTATTGTTCCTCTTTTCATTCAAGAGTTTATGGAAGTGAGATTGCCATCTAGTCCTAATGAGTACCTATTCCACCAATACTTTGTTGTCCCTATCCTTAATGCACTTCCCTTGGCCAAGATCTCGCGTTCTCTCCTTTCTAGTCTTGGCAAGCTTGTATAACCTCTTATCCCCACACTTATCCTTTAATTTATGCATTTAAGCTTTCAAAAACTGCAGTTTTAGCCGTTGTAACCTCTAACTTAGCCTTTTTCCTATTTATCTCGTACACTGCCCTATTTATCCACTTCTCCTCTTCATCCTTACTCTCTATTAACTTTGCTTTGCCCCTTCTTTGCCTACACCTTCCTTTTTTCTTCTTCATTCCACCGCTAGTCCCCTTCGATGCGTGCTAGATTGGCCTTTTGAGACACCCAATACCTTTTTAATCGTCTTCCTAATGCTATTGACATCGTATCCCATATACAAACCGTATCTCCTTTACTCTCCCAAGCCTCTATAGCCATCAACTTCGCTCCATCTCTAGGGCATTTGCCATAGTTAAGTTACCCCATTTAATCCTTGATAGGTCTGCCACACCTTTCTTCTTTCTCTCCTTCTTGATGTCCAAGTTCACCACAAAGGGTGTATATTGGGTTAAAAAAATTTCACTCAAAATAAACTTACAATCTTTACAAAGACCTCTATCACCTTTTCTAAAAGCAAACAGTCTATGTTTGTCCACATGACAATTAATGTACTAATTTCGAGACGTGTTTTGATAATAACTTGTGATAGTTGAGGTAGGAAATACAAACATTTGATAGTTCACAAGACAAACTCTCAAAAATGAGATACTTCATGTGTATTTTTTACCATTATCTCTTATTTTATTTAATTTTTTTGATTATAAATTCCTTTAATTATCTGTTTGAAGTGTCATTTGACCTTATTTTTAAATTAAAAAAAGAGGGTATACATCGTGAACCATCAAATACTAATCGAGATATAATTTGAGTAAATAATTGGCGATAGTTCGAATAAAAAAAATGTAAACACACGAAAGTTTATATGAAACTCACTAAAATGTGGTACTTATGTATTTTTAACTATTAGTATCTCTTAATATACATCTTCTCGTCTCAATTTGTGTGACTTAGTTTGACTTTATATGAAATTTAAGAAAGAAAGATTTTTTTTCTAAAAATTTGTGATCTAAAATAAGTCTAATATGCTTGTGTGACTTTAAATCATTTGTTTAAGAATGAAATGAGTATTTTAAAGTTAAGCTATTATTAAATATAGAAATTTATATTGATTAAAAAGAAAAGTGAGTAATATAAATAGAAATACATGGACTAATATATTTGGAATATAAACAAATTGCAACGTGTTAGCAACAACCATAATATTGTTACCTAATCTTTACCAAATGACAACAACTTGATTCTGTTGTTGCTATCTCATAAAATATTTGGATTTTTAACGCGGCAAAGCTCGTTTTTCCTTCCCCCAATTTTCAGTTTTCCACAAAAACCAATGCTTGGTTTTCTCTTTTCATTGTTCAACTGATCTCTCTCCTCTCAATTTCATCTGCCCAAAATCTGGTGAGTTATCACTTGTGATTTGGTTAACTTGTTCTTCTTTTTAATTTGTGGATCCTTTAATCAGTCACAGTTAAGTTCATTAGTACAATTTGCATCAGAAAGCAATACTTCTTCTGTCCCAATTTATATGATCTAGTTTGACTGACCACAAAGTTTAAAAAATTATGAGAAAATTTTTAAAATTTGTGGTCTAAAATAAGGTATTGTGTTTGTGTGGTCCCTCCATTCATATTTATTATTTTACTATATCACGCTTTGAATATACTCCCTCTATCCAACAATTCTTGTTAACCATACTAAAAATAGAAGTCCAATAATACTTGTCTTGTTTGGAAAATCAATTGATAATTTACTCTTTTATTTCAATTTTACACTTGTTATTAAATATTATTCAACTCAATGCATTTCCAAGACATCAAATTTATTATATTCAAAGGGTGATATGGTAAAACAACCGTATTATTTGTTGTTTCTTAACATGCGTGCCAAGTCAATAGTGAACAAATATTGGTGGACAGCGGGAGCAATACTAAATGATTTGGGAATGTATTAGGTAATGAATAATATATTTAATAGCAAAGGTAAAATAGACACAAAATGGTAAATTTTCCATTGGTTTTCCAAACTAGACACGTATTATTGGACATCTAATTTTAGTATGAAAAGTAAAGTGCATCATATAAATTGGGACAGATGAAGTACTTGATAACATAATAATTATCTCAGTATCTAATCGGATGTTTGTCTGCAATTGCTGATTATCAAGCAACATTTTTTTCATCAATTCAGTTATACTCTCCTCCACTTGTTGTGGTTTCTATTATGGTTGATCGAAGTTTCCCTTTAGGTCTGTTGGTACCCTGATCACCTCCCCATGATAAGTTGCGTGATTCTGCTAATTCTGATTATAGGTATTGCCATTAATGTGTATTCTGATTCATAGGACTGCTATTCTGCTGCCCCACATAAAGGATGGACTCTGGGTTCATAGGGCGCTCATGTTACCCTCCCTACATACCTCATAGAACACTGTCACTTAGTGCACCATTTGAACCGACTGTGATTGTACTTGAGTCAACTTGCCAACCTGATTAGTGATTCTCGCCATATCCATCCTTAGGGATCGTTTGGTAGGGTGTATAAGAATAGTGCAAAAGATGATGTATTAGTAATGCTTGCATTAGTAATGCAAGAATTAGTTATGTTGAGATTTTTCTTATACAATTTTTGGTTTGGTGTATTAAAAACTACATGTATTGCATACTTTTTTTTTAAAAAGTATTTGTTTACAAAATTACCCTCCACAAATATTGTGGAAATGATGTGAAAAAGATTTTAAGGGACAATTATGTCATTAATCATGCTAATGGCATTAGAATCCATTGCATTACTAGTACCATAGATTTTGAGGTATTAGTAATACATACCTTAATACACAGTATACTCCCGCCAAGTGGGGTCTGGGGAGGGTAATTGTATGCAGTCCATACAACTACCTTCAAGGTGAGTTAGAGAGACTGTTTTCAATAGACCCTCGGCTCAAGGTAAAACAATCTAGACAAAGACTTGTACAAGGACAAGATACAATAGAAATTACCACAACCAATGATACCATAGACAATTAATACAACAAATGATAGAACATTCTGAAAAAAATACTAACCTTCTACCCTAATCCGCCTCCTCCACACCTTCCTATCTAGGGTCATGTCCTCGGTAAGCCGAAGCTGTTCCATGTCATGTCTAATCACCTCCTTCCAATATCTCTTCGATCTACCTCTTACCTCGCCTGGATCCACCCCTAGCCAACCTCTCACACCTCTATACTGGGGCCTTCGTGCCCCTCCTCATCACATGTCCGAACCATCTCAACCTCGGTTCCCTCATCTTGGCTTCCACCAAAGCCACTCCCAACTTATCTCAAATTACCTCATTTCTAATCCTATCTTTCCTATTACACCTATACATCCACCTAAGTATTCTCATCTCCGTCACCTTCATCTTTTGGATGTGAGATTTCTTGACAAGCCAACACTTTGTCCCATTCAACAAAGCCGGTCTAACGATTATTCTGTAGAACTAGTCTTTGAGTTTAGGAGGTATCTTTCTGTCATACAAAATTTTGGAGGCGAGCCTCCATTTCATCCACCCTACCCTAATTCGATGAGTGACATCCTCGTCAATCTCTCCATTCTCCTAAATCATAGACCTCAGATTCTTGAAACTATCCTCATTTGGATGGAATGAGTATCAAGCGTTACAACCACGTCGGACTCATGTGACATCTCGCTGAACTTACACTCCAAATATTCTGTCTTGGACCGACTCAATCTAGACCCTTTAGACTCAAAAGGGTTTTTCTTCAAACCTCCAACTTAGCATTAACTCCACCACGTGTCTCATCAATCAAGACTACATCATGCACAAAAAGCAAACAGTAAGGCACCTCGCAAGGTATACATAGGCTAAAAAATGTACCAAACAAGGTACTACTAATACACAAGGCTAATGCATGCATTATTTATTTTAATACATTCTACCAAACGATCCCTTAGAGCCATGTGCTCATCTATTTCCAGCACCCAACATGTTTTCTATTTGCTATTTCTACCGATTTCTCCCTCTCCTTGCTAATTCTGATCATTAGCAGTGAAATTATTGAGCAAGGTCTGGATTTCACCATAAGTCGTCTGCATGCAACTGCCCCTGCAAGCTAAGTTAAGAATCATCTTCGAAGTTTCATCTAGCCTAACTACAAAGGTATGCCCAAAATTTCGTCTGTCTGGCAATGATGGGGGCAATCCCTGAGTAGATTTTTATAGCACTCCCAAGCTTGACTGAGAGTTTCACCACACCCCTGTTGCAAAACTGACTATTTGACTTCTTAATGATTTCATCCCCTTCTTCGGCCATTCCGTTGCTTCCCCCAATAGTGAAAAAGGGAAACAAAGTCAACCTCACTTAATCTTAGGAGACGTTGGTGTAGTTACAGGTGTCAGTAGTCTCCAGAAAATTCTGAATGTGACGTTGAGGATCCTCATGTGAGAGACCTACGAACTGCCCCTGAGATTGGATGAGCTGCACCATTTATTGCTTTAGCTCAAAGTGATCATGAATGCCAGGCTTGACGATAGCCTGAGTCATATTGGCTGGATTAGGCCTTGCAGCCTCAATTACTGGTCATACTTGATTAGCTACCATTTCGATTTTTTGTGGCTGTTCCACAATGTTAAGTTCTGCCACAACTTTAGCTTCAATCTCCCTCCTCTGAGTTTGTTATGGTTTTGGATCGAAAGGAGTTTGATGCAACTTCTGCTTCTTCACATTCAAATTGAACACCTGAGACCGCAGAAACCACGATTACACGTTAAACTTGAACAATCAATAAATAACACCTCAAACTAGATAGAGAGCTAATTTTAAGTCCCTGGCTACGACGCTAAAAACTTAATGCGCTCCAACTACATGCAAGTGCACGTGGTTTCTCAAGTAATATAGTGATAAGAGTGGCGTATTGCACCCATAAGGAATTATATTAAGCTACTACTATTCAAACTGAAATTGTTTCTTTATTCAAGTGGAAAACTAGTGTTCTATTTGACTATTTGCTACGGATCTTAGGTCTAACTCAACCCCAAAGGCTAGCCTATGAGGGTAGGAATACCCAAGTCCATATAAAGAGACCATCTTTTCCTCATCCCACCGATGTAAGACTTAACACCTTACCTCATGCTTAGCACTGGACAGCTGGTGCATGGACATGTTTAATATGGGGCCTAACATCGGTAGTCATAAATCAGGTTAGTCCTGGCTCTGTACCAAGTAAAATTAGGCTTTTGGGCATAACTCACACTCTAATAGCTAGCACAAAGGGAGAAGGATTGCCCAACTCTTATAAAAAGATCACTCATCTCATTAACCTTTGATGTGAAACTCTTATAAAAAGATCACTCATCTCATTTACCTCTGATGTGAGACTTAACATCTACAACTACTAAATAAGAAATGAAATTGTGAACTTCAGTAAGCATGTGAACAAGTAAGTGTTGAACAATATGATGGGAATATTCCAGTGTTATGGAATCTACGTCTATCTTGTTGGGTTTTTCTATTAAACTAATCACTTGACTATATCTAGGTTGAACTAATCACTTGACTATATCTAGATCATTGGTTCACAAAGTTTATATTAATGCAATTTTCTGTCAAACAATTGCTAGCCTATTCAAGTTAAGCTATATCTTTGTGTCTCACAGAATAGAATTTGACAAGAATGCATTTGTAATTTCTGTATAGCAATTAGCTATGTCTAGCCTGATCATGAATCCACTCCCACTGTTAAGGTTAAGCACTCATTGTGCTTGCACCTATGCCCAATCTATAATAGTTATTGTCATGTTTAATTGTAGACGCGTAAATAGAACTCACTGTAGATGCGTAAATAGGACTCACTGTAGATGTGTAAAAGTACCCAACTGGCAACAAATCATTTATATTATTCTAAATGTGTATGGTTTAAAGTATCCCCGCAAGGTCCTAATAGTCAAAGTAGATGTTACAAAAGAGATGAATATGGATTCATTGTGTAGGTTTAACATGACTCCTTTACACAAATGATCCATCACTCTAGACTTGTTCAACATGATTCCGTTACACAAATGATCAATCAGTCTAGGCTTGCAAACTCAATCAGTGTATTATGTTAAAGATGGTTAAAATGAGAAATGGCATGCAGTGATAAGGGTAAGACCACAAAATTTGTATGATCTTCCTGAACAAAAAAATGAAACGGAACTGAGAGTAACCAGAAGCAAAGAACCGAAGAAATGGAACAAAAATGTAATTTTACTAGCAATAGTTTGTGCAATAATCTTAAACACAATTACACCAATAAAGTTGTCCGTATGGAAAGGACAAGACTCCAGAATATAATCGTTTAGTTCTGAATTACATATTCGAATAACTAATCCTAATTACATTTTTATAGAGAACGTAATAGGATAAGATTTGCACAATAAATAATGGTACCAGTTTCAAAAAAAAAAAAAGAAGACATACACCATAAACTACAGACTAGGAATAATAATTGCTGGGCCAACTGCTGGAGCAAATACGAGGAACAGTTACTAGACAACTGTTGTTGAAGTTGTGTTTGTCCAAACCAATTCAATTCTTTATCCTTTTGTTGGTATTTTCTTGTGAAGTATGTCTTGAGACATTGGATGGTATCAACACCCCCCCTCCTCCCTGAAAGATGCCTTGTCCTCAAGGCAAAGAAAAAGGGAATTGAAATAGAAGTCATAGTCTTCTTAACTAGGCTGACACCATTGAATAAGTAACATTAGAGATGGCTCCCGATAAGACTTTTCAGGTTCCACCATGTATTTCAATTCACCCGATGTGGTAAGGGTGGAGGGAAAGTAATATCAGAACAACCTCGAGCAGGGCAAAGCAATGAGACATGAAAAATGGGATGTATGGATGTTTGAGGCAGTTGCAAATTATAAGAACTAAGACCAACTTTGCGAACAATTTTGTATGGTCCAAAATATAGAGGTGAAAGCCTCTCATTAAGTTGTTTGGCCAAACTTTTCTGCTGACAAGGTTTCAAATGAAGGAAGATAGCGTCACCCACATTAAAAGATAAATCATACCACTTGGAATCAAATTTAGACTGCATTCTAGATTGAGATTTCATGAGATTGGAACGTAGTACTACAAACATTTGATTTCGTTCGGGAAGCGAGACTAAGATGACTTGGGCATTTGAAGAGGAGACGTTTGGATGCCGTAGTGGGAGGTGTGAGAGGATGACTATGGATGGTTTCGAAAGAGGTAGAGGTAGACCACAGAAGTACTGGGGAGAGGTGATTAGACATGACTTTGTACAAATTAGGAGGTTGTGGAGGACACAAATTAGGGTAGAAAGTTGCAAGTAGCAGTGCGTTGTATTGTTGTTCGTCCATACTAGTGTTGTTCCTGTAGTTTCTGTTCCTTCGATTCTGTTAGTATGTGTTGTCTTGTACTTTGACTATCATATGTTGTTGTAGTTATTTTTGTTACTAGCAGGAGTACTTCTATTGTTTCTTTTTCTGGACTGCTTTAGACTTTTTCCCCTTGAGTCGGAGGTCTATCAGAATCGACCTCTCTACCTCTAAGATAGAGGTAAGGTCTACGTACACTCTACCCTCCGCAGAACCCACTTTACCGGGTATGTTGTTTGTATTTTCTATTATCTAAGAATTGTTTTTATTTGTTAATTTCCATTTTGTGCTCCCATGATTTCTACTTTTGACTAGTCTCCAGTAATATAATTTTTTTAATATGTTACAGCCTTTCGTTATGACAAATGTGCATACTTCTAATAATTCTGGAACTACCGATGAAATTGCAGTTCTGCCGGAAGGTAAGTTGATTCATTCGTTAAACCATGTCCCTTTAAAATCTCTAGCTTGTATATGTTTTGTTTATATGCACCTAAATATTTTCGTATATTATTGAAGGACAAAAAAGAAAGGGAAGGGGGATGACAACAGGCCTTTCAATCCAAAAGAAACGCAAGAAAAGTGACAATGGAAAGTTGAAGGTGATTATCCCACCAGATCAAACTGTAGCAGTTGGTCCTGGAGCTAAAGATTTTGTTACCGAGCTCTCAGTGACTGTTCTCCATAATGCCAGGCATGATGTCAAGAATTGGAAGGGAGTTTCTGATCTAGCAAAAGATAGGATTGTTGCTCATATGCTGGTAATTCACTTTGTTTCTGTTATAAAACAATAAAGAACAAGAACAATAGTAGAGAGAATAGAGAGAGTAATTCTTATTTCTTCTCTTGAGGGAACTCTTGATGGGATTACAATGAAGGAAAACCCTTTTATTTATAGGGGAAAACTAACCTTGGAGTTTGTAACTTTTCCATAAATAGACATACACAATATATGGTAAAGTAGACATTCACTATATATGGTATATTTATAACACTCCCCCTTGAATGTCTAATTGATAGATAATGTGCCTCGTTAAAACCCTACTAGAAAAAACCAGTGGAAAAAAAATCTAGTGAAGGAAAAAGAGTACACATCTCTAACAATACGCATATAGGCTGCCTCATTAAAAACCTTACAAGGAAAACCAGTGGGACAAAACCTCGTAAGGGAAAAAGAGTACAGCACGTATTAACTCCCCTAATGAGAACATCCTTGAGCCTTTGCATCCCGATCTTGTGCATCCTTCTCTTGAAAGTTGCAATTGGAGGAGACTTGGTGAATAAATTAGCCATATTGTCATTTGAACGAATCTGTTGCACGTTAATATCATCATTCTTTTTGTATCTCATGTGTATAGAAAAGCTTTGATGAAGTGTGCTTCGTTCTATCTCCTTTGGTGAATTCTTCATTAAGATGTGCTATGTAGGGGGTGTGCGTTCGGTCGGTTTGGTCTGATTGTTTAATATCGGTTTGGTTTATCGGTTTTTGGATTAACAAAAATGACATCCATAACCAAACCGAAATAAAATTGGTTTGGTTCGGTTTTTATAAATTCGGTTCGGTTATTTCGGATTATTATTTCGGTTTGAAATATTAAAGTAGTTAGCCTCTCTTTTTCAATTTTAAAACCTTATTCATCTTCAAATAAGGTTCGAGATCAGCTCTTATCATGCAAACAAGAAAAACCATCGACCATAGTTTCAAGACAACACAGACTACAAACTACTAAGTACTAACAATACCATATACTAAAGAGATACTAATATATAAGTAATCAGCAGACCCTAGTCATCTCATTGCTCGATTAGAATAAAATGCAAAATGAAATCACAATATCATCATCTATTTTTAGTTACATCCATAAACCACAGGATAACTAATGATAAAACAGTCCGTCAGTCACTACCACCATCCACCAATCCACAAAACAGTTGGTCTACTCGAAGCAATATGCAGACGACATTGCCATTCACCAGGCAGCAACATAATTTAGAGCCAAAAAACTGCTCAAAAGAGACAAAATGCATTAGGTTCCAATATAATTTAAACAAAATGATATTCATTGTATTATCAAATAGTTAAGATGGGCAACTACAAGAACAACTAAGACAAGTCCAATTTCACCACAGTTTTGCACAAATCAGCAGCACAAATCACCTTTAACAAGTTCATTACCAGGAGGGTCAATAGAATTCTTGGAAATTTTAAGTGACTTAAGGTTTGAACAAACACCAAAGCTAAAGATATCAGAAACAGGCCTTGAAATTATGTGTTTCAGCTAGATCTATTGAGGTCAAAGAAACCCCACATTGGGATTTAGCAACAACAATTAAAGAACCACTAAGATTAGCATTTTTCAACACTAAAGAATCCAAATTAGACAAGCCAATCAAATAAGAAGACACCAAAGTGAAATCAACACTTAACAAAGTGTTTGAAAGATCTATAGAGGAAACTCTAGAATTCTTGCATGAAACCAGTACAACTACAGAAAACAATCAGTTTTGAAGAGTACTACTAGGAGAAAGTGAAGCTTACACCAAACAAATTCAGTCTGATACTAATTTATTATGTTTATTTGTACTTAAGAGGAAAACAAATAGATGATTCACCAGATGCAAAGATTTTTAAAATAGATGATTCACCAGATTCTAGCGCAACCTCATCACCTGTTTCTGCTTCTGCTTCCGGTTCTACTAGTTCAGACACCACGACTACTACTCCAGATACCAAGACTACTACTCCAACAAGCACCAGTGGGGTTGCAAAGAAGAGCACAAGCATCATACTGACTATGTTACTCACAGTAATTGCACTGATCTTCATTTATCAGTACTTCTATAGCTAGTTTGTGTTTTCTGCTTTTAACTTGTTTTCCTCTTAGGTACAAATAAACATAATAAATTAGTATCATTTTGCAATACTATTTCTTCTTGCAATACTCTGTTTGAGAGCTTACACTTTGAGGAATCTCAACCAGAAACCAAAACTAGAACTCTTAAGAAGCCCATAAAACCCAAGGGTGCATCCCAACAACAATCAAACTTAAGTGACGATGAGAGAGCAGGGTTGAAATCCCAGAAGAGGAAAAAAACAGTAGGTGATATCTTTCCATATCTCCAAGGGCTGATAGACAAAGTTGCCCGATATTAGTTGAGTTGTGTTGTGGGCAAACTGGCCCAGCCACCATCATTATCAAAAAGGAAAAGAAACAGATTTAAATTTGAGCTTTGAGGTAGCAAAATCTGCCAGAGAAGATGCCTTGATTCTAGTAACACTCATTCTAATCAAAGAATTCCGTGTCATATCCATCCAAAATTCACATCAGAGTTTTAGAAACTAAAAGGATAAAAGCGTTGAGCTTCATGAGACGAGAAGGTTATTTGTTTCAAACTTTCAATATCCTCATGATCCCTTCAGCTTTTATATACTATAAATTCATTAACATGTTAGTTTACCAGAATTCCTAAATAACAAATTTTGCAACGAATACAAGGAAATCAAAATGCAAAATAATGTTATTCCTGCAACAAAATGTCAAACATATGATTAACTTGTTTATGTTCTACTTCCTACCAGGATTAAGGAAACGGAGAAGAAACTCAGTGTTGTCAGAAGCAAAAATCTGATGAGGTAGTTTAATAGAAACCGAGTAGTATAGTATTTGGCAATTAGCAGTAAAAGATTAACCCAAAAACAAACTTACACTTACCTACAATTCACATTTGATCATTGAGAACTAGACATCAACAATGCTAGACTCAGTTCCACCACTAGCCATTTCTGAAAAAAATAAGACACTTGTTAGTTGATATGCAATATAAATAAGAAGTTATTTTTAATATAATGAATACAAAATCATAAAATTCTTACCAACTTCAAGTTGCTCAAGATACTCTAAATCTTCCTCGATATTAACTGGATTAGATTCACTTCTAAGCCAATCTTGAAGACATATAAGAGATTGCACTAGTTTAGGAGTTAATGAACTCCTAAAGGGATCAATAACCCGACCTCCCGTGCTAAATGCACATTCAGATGCAACACTGGAAATGGGAATGGCTAACACATCACGAGCCATCTCAGCGAGAATGGGAAATCTCGGCTCATTAACTTTCCACCAACCTAATATATCAAATTGTTCCGAATCTGGCTCAATTTCTTCGGCAAGATATTTTCCCAACTCAGATTTATTGCTTGAACGTCCACTAATTTCTTTATGCTTCTCACATTATTTCTCTTCTTTGAAAGTTTCCATGACCACTTATGGATGAAGAATTCCCAGAATAAGAAGTGGATGAAGATGAAGAGTTTTTTGATTTCTTGACATAATGCTCAAACAAGACTTTCATATAAGACTCCACTGAATCGGACAACTTGTCCCCAATTTTTTTTCCAAACATGTCCCTAATTGCAAAAGGAACATATTCAAGTTTGTTGTGGGGATCCAACACAGATAAAATAAAGATCATTTTATTCATTTTCTCTGGAGTACCCCAATACTTTTTGAACTTTTCCCTCATCTTTGCTGCCATTTTTTTCAAATTAGAATCTTCATTTTCTATCATCTCTTTCAAAATTAGATCAAGCTCAGCAATTTCCACAAAGTGTACATTGGTAGTAACATATTTTGAACCAGAAACTTTCAAAGTAAGATCATAAAAAGTTTTCAAAAATTTTACCAGTGTCCTCACATTTTCCCAGTCCTCACTTACAAAGGTGTCTGGCTTAGTTCCATCTTCACAAGGAGAGGTACGGAGATAATCCAAGAAACCATTATCATAGAAACTATATCTTTCAAATGCAAGCTCAAAATGTTGTGCGGTTTCAAGCATCAAGTATGTAGAGTTCCATCGAGTAGGAACATCTAAACATAAAGATTTCTTGCAAGTTATCAATTGAGATTCACAACATTCTTTGAACATTTTAACTCTCGGGGCAGATTGTTTAACATACTTCACAACTTGTCTCACTCGGTTGACAAACTTATCAATTTCCTTCAGCCCATCTTGCACAATAAGATTAAGAATATGTGTCATACACCTCACATGAAGATGTTGACCCTCCATTATATTAGTTCCCCAATTACTTAATTGTTTGGATATTTTTATCAATGTAACATCGTTGGAACTAGCATTATCAACTGTAATACTAAAAACAGTATCCAAACCCCATTCAAGTAAACAATTAGTAATGAAAGCAGCCATATCAACACCTTTATGACTAGAAATTGGACAAAAATTTATCACTCTTTTATGCAATTTCCAATTTGTATCTATAAAGTGAGCTGTTAGACACATGTAGTTAATCTTTTGTATAGACGTCCAAGTATCTGTCGTAAGACAAACTTTTGGACGTACTTCTTTGAAAACCCTTTTCAAAACTTGTTTTTCTTCATTGTAGAACTGATAACAATCTCTTGTCAAGGTTCTACGAGAAGGAATATGAAACTGTGGGGCTGTGACTCATAAAATTTCTAAAGCCTTCTTTTTCAACAAAACTAAATGCCAACTCATCAACAATTATCATTTGAGCTAAAGCTTTCCTACTTCGTCCTTGATCAAATGTCCAAGTACCCAATGCCCCTCCCTTTTCATTCCCAGAAAATGGTAAAAACTAATTTTGTTTGATTGTCTTTCTCTTCCTCGCCAACATTAGGGCGATAAGGACATAATTTTAGCATATGATTATTCATCGACGAAGTACCACTAGCACTTGAAGCAACAACATAAATTTTTCCACAATACTTACATTGTGCTTTCTTAGCTCCGTTTTTTCCATCAACAATCTTGTCAAACCACTGCCAACATCTTGTCCTCGGTTCCATGACCTTTCTTTTTTTTGATAGTTCAACTTCAACCGTGGTTTCAACTTCATTTGGAGATGAAACTGAAATATTTTCATTTGATGCTCCCTCTTTACTTTCCCTACTTCCAATCCGTGAAATGAAATAATTTATACATTAGTTCTCAACCTTTAACCTTAAACTATCAAGTTAAATGAAAATCATAAAAAAATACCGGATTAGACATATTTTGAAGGCTGACTAATTGATGGAACAAATAAATGAAAAAGTGGTCTGTCCACAGTGGTCGCCGGCCGCCGGCCGCCGGTTGCCACTCAACAAACAAAAAACACGGTCAGTTCGCCTCAAACACAATCGCCGGCGCCGCTCAACAAATACGAAACACCAGTTGCGGCCTCGCGGGTCTTTATTTGCAGATTGCCGGTCGCAAAATTTTTGTAAAGAAACGGAGTAGGTCGCCGGTGCATGGTCGCCTATTGTCGTTGTAAAGGAAAAGCCGAAAGCGGCGTGTTTCGGTGTGACGGTGTGTGTGAAATGTGAATTGTAATGGGATTTGTGATTTAGGGTTAACTAATATAATATATCTATTAATAATATATGTAGTATATATAATAAATTAATAATATATATATTATATTATTATTTATATAATTTTGGTTTTCGATTTTTCGGTTTAACCGAATTTTTTTTAAGAAAACCGAAAACCGAACCGTAAAATCGAATTATGAAAATTGAAAATCGAAATCAATCTGAAAAATCAAAAAACTGAAACCAAAATTAAATTTCGGTTTGGTTTTTCGGTATTTATGCCCACCCCTAGTGCTATGCATGTTGCATTATCTCCGTATAAAATTGTAGGTAGATTGTCATATTTCACACCACATTTTTCTCGAATGAGATGTATCATGAACCTCAACCATACACATTCTCGGCTTGCTTCATGAATAGCTATTATCTCAACATGATTTGATGAAGTATCTACGATAGACTGCTTTGTATATCTCTAAGATATTGCAGTACCACCACATATGAACACATAGCTTGTTTGAGACCGAGCTTTATGTAGGTTAGATAAGTACCCAAAATCAGCATGACCAATAAGATCGGGACTGCAAACTTGCTAACAAATTAACTAAAAAAAGAGCTATATCAGGCCTTGTAGTATTTGCAAGATACATTAGTGCATCAATTGCACAAAGATATGGTACTCATAACTAAGGAGTTCCTCATTCTTTTCTTGAGGTCGGAATGGATCCTTATTCAATTTTTGCATGTTTCTCATTTAAGCAAATACTCTATTGCTTTTGAAAACTCTCCAAGAATTTCAATGATACTGAAATCATCAAATTATATCTTATGAGGATACTAAAAAGTTTTCCAGAAACTTTATATGCTTCAGGCATTTTGAATCCTTTAGGGATTTTCATATGGATGTTTGTCAAGTAACAATATCCAACATGTCAAGTGTGACATCTTCAAGTGTGTGGACTGCAAATCAAATAAGTTTTACGCTTACCAAAATGCATCCTTTCAGGTCACTTGATAAATGTTTCTACATCAGCAAGCTTAAATTAACGTAGAATTCAGATTTTCATAATTTTTTACAATATTGCGCCAATATTGTATCAAAGATATCGTCGACGATTTCTTATTTTGTATCGGTTCACAATGCGCTATAACATTTTGAGATCTCATCACTTCATTATTTTCAGGTACCTAAACCTCTCATAAGTTTCATGAAGTGTTATGTCGCAGGCTCTTCAAGAGCACATTGCCTTCTTATCATTATTATTTGCTCCTTATCCTTTTCAAGGATTATTTCATTTGGAACTGATTGGTCTATCATGCTTCACGCATGCATAGACTTTATACTTTAAGGACACAAAATAGGAGCACTTTCCGCTTAATATGAGATGCTTCGGCATTTGACTTGAATTATCTTTTAAATGAAGATTCGATGATAATTTCTAACATATTTCATAGCTTCTTATAATCTTCCCCTTATGTTAGGAAAGCTAACATACATCCTCCATTTTCTTTGATGGATCCATCTTTGTGCATCATGGTACATTCATTAATCGAGTATCGCACATCAAAACTATTAGATGGAATAGTTGGTTTCCGATCTTGAACTAATTGAAAGAGAAGAAATAATCATAATTTATTGGTCTAATGCATACAAGTGCTATTGTATGCAACATATCATATTTCATACCAATACATGAAACTTTGTTCTCATTAGTAATGATTCAGTTATTTATGAAAGGCATTCAATTCTAAACCATCATCATCAAGATGAATTATCTTGATTACACAATCTGAAAGTTATGCTCAATTTATATTGAACAAGTAACTTTATGAATGTCAAACGTAGGTTAACCATGAATGTACATGTGATTCAACATATCACATGATAGGTGAACGGGCCCTTATTCACCTTTTATTCTTTTCAGATTTTGAGGGATCCAATCCCAAAATTAGTTGGTCCAACCAATTTATCATGAGAACAAGCAACATTAAAGTTCATGAAAAATTTTCTAATTCTTCAATATATGTTCAATACTCAGTATGCACATCTTCGGGATATCACAATCGTTCATGTCAACTTTTGAACTTTTAATCTAGTTAACTCCAAGTTTACCATGATATGTGTTTTTGCTTTAGTAAATTTCAGATTTACTACTTCAGAAGTAGATTTTAAAATAACCCATCTCAGCTATTCTTTCTCTTTCGGAGGTGAGTTGTCATACCATCACAATCAAGTACATGTTTATATTAATAAGCTTCACTAAATATTATCACATTCACCCTAAGGAATGGATCTGTGCTTATAATAATCAAAATTCTCATTCCCCAAGAATGGAATATAATCGTATCTTAAGCCTATCAAATTATGATAGTTTATGTATCTTATAACCTCTTTCATCATATTACTACTTCAGGAGCTCATCATATTGCTACTTCAGGAGCAAATTGAGGCATACATATGATGTAGAGAATTTTTCTCTAGCACATCTTATAATCATAATAAGCGCGTCAAAATATTATCACTTTTGATGATTATTATCATATTGTCTCTCCATGCTAATATTCGTGCATTCAATCACTTGTCTTCTTTCAACAATGAAGCAAGTTGTCAACTTTCAGATTTATGCTACCATATTCACTTTATGGAATAGAGCATATTAATGGGATATGTTAAACACCCATTATTTTGCCTTAGCCATCATAATATCATCAATATGGTGTATTGAGATTCAAACTCAACATCTTATCCATATAAAGGTGTCTTAGGCATAAATCGATGGGACTTGAGTCCAAATATTATCATTCCTTTTGATAATATTGTTCTTGAGGAATGAATTTAAAACATAAATGGTTCCAAACCAATTATTTTTCCTCAAATCCAACAATAATTATATCATTAATAGAAAAATACAAATAACATAAGGAATTACTAATCTTGACCTTTAGATTTATAATCTCACCTTATTTGGCAGAGTCTCGTGCTGATAACGTGTTATAAAATAATAAAGAACAAGAAGAAGAGTAGAGAGAATAGAGAAAGTAATTCTTATTTCTTCTCTTGAGGGATCTCTTGATGGGATTACAATGAAGGAAAACCTCTTTATTTATAGGGGAAAACTAACCTTGAGGTTTGTAATTTTTCCATAAATATACATACACAATATATGGTAAAGTAGGTATTCACTATATATGGTAAAGTAGACATTCACTATGTATGGTAAATTTATAACAGTTTCTATTAAATTAATAATTTTTTGGTCATTGAATGAATAAAAATATAAAATTCAACCAAAACAGAGAAAACCTCCCTTGACACGGGAATGAAAATGAGACTAATGAACTATAGGTTACTCAGAGCAACAAAGCAACATACATTTCAGGATCTTGAATTGGTGGTGCAGATTTCAGCTTCTTGATTCGATTTAGTTGGTTTATTTTTTTGTTTCTTCGCTTTTTCAGTAGAGTGCATGAAGTCCATTTTGTTCTAAAAGTTTCTGTGATTTCTTCCTGCTAGCACCTTGCCACCAACTCCACCACCCTATGTTCTTTCCCAGCCACCATCTTCACCATTATATGTACCCATTGTCTTCATCTTCTATTTCCTCAGCACCATCTTTGCCACAAGATAAAAATTATGTTGCAGATAATGTTGAAGCACAAGATAGGCTAATTAAAAACCATCTTCAATCTATGAACTCTATAGTCAAAATTCCAAAGAACTGGATTTTTTTTTTGATAAACGGTAATTGTCCAAAGAACTGGATTTTTTTTAACGTAGTTAACTTGTTAATTTTTTTTTAACTTGTTAAACTTGAGATCTATCGGAAACAACCTGTCTCTCTCACCTTTGAGGTAGTAGTATAGACCGAGTACACTTACCTTCCCCAGACCCCACTTCATGGGAGTATACTGGGCATGTTGTTGTTTTTTGTTAAACTTGAGATGTTCCTTTAGCTCTTTTGTATTTCTTCATCTTCTTAGTTCTATTAGATGGTCGTTTCTGTCTCCGTCTTGAATTGGATTAGTTTTCTGATTATTAGTACTTTATTGTCAAATTTAGGAATGTCATTTCTCATTGAACCTAGTCTATCCAATGAAGCTACTGTCAATTTTTCAATTGTTACTCAGAAACCTTTTTTTTCAGGGCAAAATTCAAAATTCATGTGGCATGTTCTGAGTAGTTAGTTTTTTCCACATCAGCGTGAAATAATACAGCATATCCAAGTTCTGTTTTGCTCCAATTCACTGATGTCTCGATATTTTTCCCTGCCATTTTAGATTACCATGCAAGTTAACTTAAGTTAGTGCAGTAAATCGTGGCGGGTTTGCTCTTATGGTTTCCACGGACTAGTGGTGCTGAATACACAATTCCAGAACAATTCTTTCTTTAAGCAGTCCTGATGAGTAAAGTAGGCTGTGTTTCTCATATCAACAATGAACTTCATGTCCATTTTTCGGAAACAGAGGATCATTAGTGTAATTCATCAAACTATTGCTATATCTTTGTCCTAACAAAGTATTCATTCATGTCACATTTTTATTAAAAAATATCCGATGCAAATTTCACTTCAGAGAACTCAGAATTGAAAACGGAAGAAAGGTTGGTTGATCAAGGAATGGTGGCAACAGGGAAC